>NC_084754.1:36385412-36505412 GCF_033978785.1 Entelurus aequoreus | reverse complement strand
ATATAAAGACAATATAAAAATAAATATGATTAAAAACTATTTTAAAGGGTAAAACCAATTAAAACAGTAAATAGAAATCAACATTTATATAAAAAAAAAAACACAGAGGACAACAGAGGACGGAGGACCACACAACTCACGTAGTGTTAAAAGCCAAAGAATAAAAGCGTTCTACCTTTTTCCCCATCTTTTACGGGGCGCCTTGTGGCGACCCATCAGCGTTCCTGTTCTGTAACCCTGTACACTCTTTGCTTGTCTAATCTTGAACGGGTTTGTGCTGAAAACAAAGTTTTGTTGTACTTGTGCAATGACAATAAAGACCTATCCTATCCTATCTTATCCTATCCTAAATCAATTTCATTTATTCATTTTTCATTTATTTCAGGCAATGACATAAAAAAAAGTACAAAGTTGACAACACATAATAAAATAAATTAATATAGTGCAAAAGGTAATGTATAGTATGTAATGCATGATTGTCCAGTTTTGCCTGAAATGGAGTGGGAAGACGATCATTTATTTAATCCCACCCCCAGTTCTCCATTCAGTGATTATTACATTGAGTTTCACTGTTACTTTGTTTAAGGATTATAATACAAATGTTGTATCATAGTGGCCTTACCACAGGTAACAATAATTATTACACTGTAACAATAATTAGTATCATCAATGTAGGAAGAATGAATATACCAACAATGGTAATAGACAAAATACCAACAATGGCAATGGACAACATGGCAATAACGGTAAGGAAACATTGAGCACATGTTAACACTTTGAGTACCACAGCAGGTCAAATTAAAGACCCTCATCTCTTGGATATATTTTATTTATATAATATATTTATATATACAGTACAAGCCAAAAGTTTGGATACACCTTCTCCTCATTCAATGTGTTTTCTTTATTTTCATGACTATTTACATTGTACATTGTCACTGAAGGCATCAAAACTATGAATGAACACATGTGGTCACTTAACAAAGGTGAAATAACTGAAAATATGTTTTATTTTAAAATGTCTTCAAAATAGCCGCCCTTTGCTCTGATTACTGCTTTGCACACTCTTGGCATTCTCTCGATGAGCTTCAAGCACACCTGTGAAGTGAAAACCATTTCAGGTGACTACCTCTTGAAGCTTGCCAAGAGTGTGCAAAACAGTAATCAGAGCAAAGGGTGGCTATTTTGAAGAAAAGAGAATATAAAATATGTTTTCAGTTATTTCACTTTTTTTTTGTTAAGTACATAACGGGACGGCGTGGCGAAGTTGGTAGAGTGGCCGTGCCAGCAATCGGAGGGTTGCTGGTTACTTGGGTTCAATCCCCCCCTTCTACCATCCTAGTCACATCCGTTGTGTCCTTGGGCAAGACACTTCACACTTGCTCCTGATGGGTGCTGGTTAGCGCCTTGCATGGCAGCTCCCGCCATCAGTGTGTGAATGTGTGTGTGAATGGGGGACTGTGGAAATACTGTCAAAGCGCTTTGAGTACCTTGAAGGTAGAAAAGCGCTATACAAGTATAACCCATTTATCATTTATTTATTTATCATTTATAACTCCACATGTGTTCATTCATAGTTTTGATGCTTTCAGTGACAATCTACAATGTAAATAGTCATGAATATAAAGAAAGTGCATTGAATGAGGAGAAGGTGTGTCCAAACTTTTAGCCTGTACTGTATATATATATATATATATATATATATATATATATATATATATATATATATATATATATATATATATATATATATATATATATATATATATATATATATATATATATATATATATATATATATATATGTTTAATGTATATTTGCTCCTCTCTGAGCTGCCACCTTACCGTGGTAGAGGAGTTTGCGTGTCCCAATGATCCTAGGAGCTATGTTGTCCGGGGGCTTTCATGCCCCCTGGTAGGGTCTCCCAAGACAAACAGGTCCTAGTTGAGGGATCAAACAAAGAGCAGCTCAAAGACTTCTATGGAAAGGAAACAACAAGGATTCAGATTTCCCTCGCCCGGACGCGGGTCACCGGGGCCCCCCTCCGGAGCCAGGCCCGGAGTTGGGGCACGATGGCGAGCGCCTGGTGGCCGGGCCTGTCCCCGTGGGGCCCGGCCGGGTACAGCCCGAAGAGGCAACGTGGGTCCCCCCTCCAATGGGCTCACCACTCATGGGAGGGGCCATAGAGGTCGGGTGCATTGTGAGCTGGGCGGCAGCCGAAGGCAGGGCACTTGGCGGTCCGATCCTCGGCTACACTACTCTTGGGACGTGGAACGTCACCTCGCTGGGGGGAAGGAGCCTGAGCTTGTGCGCGAGGTAGAGAAGTTCCGGCTGGATATAGTTGGACTCACCTCGACGCACAGCAAGGGCTCAGGAACCAGTTCTCTCGAGAGGGGCTGGACTCTCTTCCACACTGGCGTTGCACGCAGTGAGAGGCGACGAGCTGGGGTAGCAATTCTTGTTGCCCCCCGACTCAAAGCCTGCACGTTGGAGTTCAACCCGGTGGACGAGAGGGTAGCCTCCCTCCGCCTTCGGGTGGGGGAACGGGTCCTGACTGTTGTTTGTGCTTACGCACCAAACCGCAGTTCAGAGTACCCACCCTTTTTGGATACACTCGAGGGAGTACTGGAAAGTGCTCCCCCGGGTGATTCCCTTGTCCTACTGGGTGACTTCAACGCTCATGTTGGCAGCGACAGTGAAACCTGGAGAGGTGTGATTGGGAAGAATGGCCGCCCGGATCTGAACCCGAGTGGTGTTTTGTTATTGGACTTTTGTGCTCGTCACAGATTGTCCATAACAAACACCATGTTCAAGCATAAGGGTGTCCATATGTGCACTTGGCACCAGGACACCCCAGGCCGCAGTTCCATGATCGACTTTATAGTTGTGTCGTCGGATTTGCGGCCTCATGTTTTGGACACTCGGGTGAAGAGAGGGGCGGAGCTTTCTACCGATCACCACCTGGTGGTGAGTTGGCTGCGATGGTGGGGGAGGATGCCGGACAGACCTGGCAGGCCCAAACGCATTGTGAGGGTTTGCTGGGAACGTCTGGCAGAGTCTCCTGTCAGAGAGAGTTTCAATTCCCACCTCCGGAAGAACTTTAAACATGTCACGAGGGAGGTGCTGGACATTGAGTCTGAGTGGACCATGTTCCGCACCTCTATTGTCGAGGCGGCTGATTGGAGCTGTGGCCGCAAGGTAGTTGGTGCCTGTCGTGGCGGTAATCCTAGAACCCGTTGGTGGACACCGGCGGTGAGGGATGCCGTCAAGCTGAAGAAGGAGTCCTATCGGGTTCTTTTGGCTCATGGGACTCCGGAGGCAGCGGACAGGTACCGACAGGCCAAGCGGTGTGCGGCTTCAGCGGTCGCGGAGGCAAAAACTCGGACATGGGAGGAGTTCGGCGAGGCCATGGAAAATGACTTCCGGACGGCTTCGAAGCGATTTTGGACCACCATCCGCCGCCTCAGGAAGGGGAAGCAGTGCACTATCAACACCGTGTACGGTGAGGATGGTGTTCTGCTGACCTCGACTGCGGATGTTGTGGATCGGTGGAGGGAATACTTCGAAGACCTCCTCAATCCCACCGACACGTCTTCCTATCAGGAAGCAGTGCCTGGGGAATCTGTGGTGGGCTCTCCTATTTCTGGGGCTGAGGTTGCTGAGGAAGTTAAAAAGCTCCTCGGTGGCAAGGCCCCGGGGGTGGATGAGAACCGCCCGGAGTTCCTTAAGGCTCTGGATGCTGTGGGGCTGTCTTGGTTGACAAGACTCTGCAGCATCACGTGGACATCGGGGGCGGTACCTCTGGATTGGCAGACCGGGGTGGTGGTTCCTCTCTTTAAGAAGGGGAACCGGAGGGTGTGTTCCAACTATCGTGGGATCACACTCCTCAGCCTTCCCGGTAAGGTCTATTCGGGTGTACTGGAGAGGAGGCTACGCCGGATAGTCGAACCTCGGATTCAGGAGGAACAGTGTGGTTTTCATTCTGGTCGTGGAACTGTGGACCAGCTCTATACTCTCGGCAGGGTCCTTGAGGGTGCATGGGAGTTTGCCCAACCAGTCTACATGTGCTTTGTGGACTTGGAGAAGGCATTCGACCGTGTCCCTCGGGAGGTCCTGTGGGGAGTGCTCAGAGAGTATGGGGTATCGGACTGTCTGATTGTGGCTGTCCGCTCCCTGTACGATCAGTGTCAGAGCTTGGTCCGCATTGCCGGCAGTAAGTCGGACACGTTTCCAGTGAGGGTTGGACTCCGCCAAGGCTGCCCTTTGTCACCGATTCTGTTCATAACTTTTATGGACAGAATTTCTAGGCGCAGTCAAGGCGTTGAGGGGATTCGGTTTGGTGGCTGCGGGATTAGGTCTCTGCTTTTTGCAGATGATGTGGTCCTGATGGCTTCATCTGGCCAGGATCTTCAGCTCTCACTGGATCGGTTCGCAGCCGAGTGTGAAGCGACTGGGATGAGAATCAGCACCTCCAAGTCGGAGTCCATGGTTCTTGCCCGGAAAAGGGTGGAGTGCCATCTCCGGGTTGGGGAGGAGACCCTGCCCCAAGTGGAGGAGTTCAAGTACCTAGGAGTCTTGTTCACGAGTGGGGGAAAAGTGGATCGTGAGATCGACAGGCGGATCGGTGCGGCGTCTTCAGTAATGCGGACACTGTATCGGTCCGTTGTGGTGAAGAAGGAGCTGAGCCGGAAGGCAAAGCTCTCAATTTACCGGTCGATCTACGTTCCCATCCTCACCTATGGTCATGAGCTTTGGGTCATGACCGAAAGGACAAGATCACGGGTACAGGCGGCCGAAATGAGTTTCCTCCGCCGGGTGGCGGGGCTCTCCCTTAGAGATAGGGTGAGAAGCTCTGCCATCCGGGGGGAGCTCAAAGTAAAGCCACTGCTCCTCCACATCGAGAGGAGCCAGATGAGGTGGTTCGGGCATCTGGTCAGGATGCCACCCGAACGCCTCCCTAGGGAGGTGTTTAGGGCACGTCCAACCGGTAGGAGGCCACGGGGAAGACCCAGGACACGTTGGGAAGACTATGTCTCCCGGCTGGCCTGGGAACGCCTCGGGATCCCCCGGGAGGAGCTGGACGAAGTGGCTGGGGAGAGGAAAATCTGGGCTTCCCTGCTTAGGCTGCTGCCCCCGCGACCCGACCTCGGATAAGCGGAAGAAGATGGATGGATGGATGGATGGAATGTATATTTGTTTATTTATGAAAAATACTTTTTTTTTTTAACATGTTAATGGTGTTTAATAAAAACACAAGCATGTTTAACACATGTGTCATGTTGTAATTGTATCATGTTCGAAATAAACTAAAATCATAACCATAATATATAGATTCCTTTCTTTCATGAAGACAAGAATATAAGTTGGTGTATTACCTGATTCTGATGACTTGCATTGATTGGAGTCAGACAAGATTCACTGTAGTGCTCAAGACTTCCACATTTTCGAATTTATATTGTGGAGGAGAAAAAAAGTCCTCCTTTCTGTCCAATACCACATTGAAGTGGTTGTTTTTGGCATCTTATTTGTCCAGCTTCCATACTCCTTTGTATACACTTTACAAGAAATACTTTGGCGGCAAACTCCGTGGCTTGCTAGCTTGTGTGAATTTGTTAGCGCAGGCAGGAGGGAGCAGCACTTTCACTGTGAAGACAAGAACTGTGCGGTCGGTCTTAGGCTTTTGACGGGAGGTACGGTTGAAATAAAAAGTGTTTCTCGCCCTCCTGTCGGTAATTTTTTCTTAATAATGATCTGGCAGCAGCCAGCGTCATCTCACAAGACTCTCGGGTGCCGTGAATGTCAATCAAGTGACGAAAGTGACGTCATAGTGAAGATTGACAATGGCTAATTTTTAGGAAAACATTTTTAATGCCTGGCTGGCGATCGACTGCCACACCCTCCACCATCGACGTAATGGGCACCCCTGCTTTAATGCATCCCCTCCTAACCTCCCTAAAATCCTTTTATCTTCAAATTTTTTACCTTCAGACTTTCCCTCACCTCTTCAATAGCCGTATTCACATATACTTGTTCTCAGGACTCAGTTTAGACTCTGCCTCGGAAGTTAAAATGGTTCTAGGATCTGAGGGCCAGAGTCCCTAGTTCCTATATGTCGGAACACGACGAAAAACAGCCCGGGGACAAAAAAGGTCATAGGAACTCCAAAAAGTCCCTACAGTGGGACAACGACTTATGTCACGTTAAGGACCAACCATCAATTTTGAGGTTAAAAGATGGTCTCCATGGATGCTCATCAATAAACTTTTTGGAAAAAATAAACCGCTATAAAATACACACAATTTTAAAATACCACATAATTCTTTCCTTATTTAAAACAGGTCTGAAATAAATGTTGCAAAAATATGTCTATTTATTATCCAAATCTATACATATATGTGTATACATACAAGTGGTAGAAAATGGATGGATGGATATATATATGTATATATATACTGTATATATATATTTCTAGAGAGAGAGAGAGAGAGACATATATACTGTATGTATATATATATATATATATATATATATATATATATATATATATATATATATATATATATATATATATGTATATATATATATATATATATGTATATATATATATATATATATATATATATATATATATATATATATGTATGTATGTATGTATGTATGTATGTATGTATGTATGTATGTATGTATGTATGTATGTATGTATTTATAGAGATAGATATATTTGTATCCATAGTAAACTTTTAGTAAAAAAATACACTGCTATAAAAAAACTAAATTTTAAAATAACATATCATTCTCTCCTTATTTAAAACACGTATGAAATAAATGTTGCAAAATATATATATGGGATAATATACACATAGATATACAGTATATATATATATATATATATATATATATATATATATATATATATATATATATATATATATATATATATATATATATATATATATACAGATGAGGGAGAGAGCGAGGGAGAGTATATATATATATATATATATATATATATATATATATATATATATATATATATATATATATATATATATATATATATATATATATATATATATATATATATATATATATATATATATATATATATATATATATATATATATATATATATATATATATATATATATATATATATATACAGTATATGTTTTAAGTTGATTGGCAACACTAAATTGGCCCTAGTGTGTGAATGTGAGTGTGAATGTTGTCTGTCTATCTGTGTTGGCCCTGTGATGAGGTGGCGACTTGTCCAGGGTGTACCCCGCCTTCCGCCCGAATGCAGCTGAGATATGCTCCAGCACCCCCCGCAACTCCAAAAGGGACAAGCGGTAGAAAATGCATGGATGGAAGTTATATATATTATTTTCAAGTTATCACTATCACCATAACATAAAAGTGTTTATTTCCATTTTGTGTTGAGCTGTTTAAAAAAGCATATTTTTGAATAAACAAACATTTACTGTACATACAGTATTAGCTATAGATTATAGTATGGTAGTCTGTACTCCAAGTGGTAATTGATGAATACTATGAAAACAAAATGCCCTAGAAGGAAAAGTACCGTATCTTATTCTTTACACAGCATGCGCAATGTTTTCTTTCCCACCATGTATCTCCAGTTGCAGTCAGACTTTTGTATCCATCCTTACTGAACTCGCGTGAGAAGATTAACATGTTGGAATGCATTTTAGTCTCTCCTCTTTTCTTTCATCCATTCATTTTTCCCTCTCGTGTTTTCATTCTCCTTCATTCCCAGCCATCTGATCCTGTGGAGCTCCAAACGTATGAGAGAAGCGAGTGTTTAATGGAGCGCCGTCACACCGCGGGCTACTGTCATCAACACTTATTCATGTGTGTCAAAGTGAGCGGACTCCAGATCATACATAACACTTTAGTGTCTGGCATTTATTAGAGTTTGTAGGCTGTAACTTGGTGGAGGGCTTCGAGTACCATATTCAGCCTCTGAACTACTTGGCCCTGGATCAGACCAAGCATGATTCCAAAGACCGCGTTGCCGTCCGTTTTCTATAACGCTCCTGTTCAGGTTGACTACAGACAATGGAAACGTCACAGCACAATAACCGCTGCCATTAAAGTTGTGAATGACATTATTGGAGCATTGGACCGCAAAACATATTGTGCAGCTCTATTTATTGACCTGTCAAAGGCATTTGACACGGTCAACCATACGATTTTAGCAGATAGATTGCACAGGATCGGCGTATCTCAGCATGCTATAAACTAGTTTTCTATTGACCTTTCTGATAGAAATAGGGGTGTAATGGTACGTGTATTTGTATTGAACCGTTTCGGTACGGGGGTTTCGGTTCGGTTCGGAGGTGTACCGAACGGGTTTCCACACGAACATATTGAGTAGCCGCCTTCGCTTCCTTCTGCCTCTGTCTCTGTCAGTCCTCTACACCAGTGGTCCCCAACCACCGGGCCGCTGCCCGGTACTGGTCCGTGGCCGCACAAGAAAAAAAATAAAAAATAAAAATCAACATAAAAAACACAATATATACAATATATATATATCAATATAGATCAATACAGTCTGCAGGCATACAGTCCGTAAGCACACATGATTGTATTTCTTTATGACAAAAAAACTCAAAAACAAACAAAAAAACACAAAACATAATCCCCCCCCCACCCCTTTTCAAGCGTTGACCGGTCCGCAGTTACAAAATGGTTGGGACCACTGCTCTACACAGCACCCAGCATTGTCCCATGTCCCACCCACACAACCATCTGATTGGTTACAAACAGAGCGGTAACAGCCAATCAGCAGTGCGTATTCATAGCGCATGTAGTCAGTGCTTAGCGTTTAGCAGGTAAGCATCAGGCAGCGGACTCTCCCCAAATTATAATAAACACCTCCCAGTCAACTACTAGTAACATCACTATGAGCCCATTGACCTTCTAGAAATATAAAAGGCAGTTCAGCTCACTCGCAGTCCTGGCTTGAGGTGAAGGCTAATTCACTTTTAGCGTAACGCTAGCTAATTTGTATGTGTGTGTGTGTGTTACGGACAGCAAAGCCCTGTCTGTCTGTTATTTCACTTTACCTTTTTCTGTGTTGATTGAGCTGTGTTGAAGCAGCAAAAAAGGACAATATGTTAAATGAAGAGTTTCTGTCTCTGATAGTTGATATAATAATGTAACTGTATCATTAAGCCTACATGAACTCCATGGTGTTCTTCAGTAATGCGGACGCTGTATCGATCCGTTGTGGTGAAGAAGGAGCTGAGCCGGAAGGCAAAGCTCTCGATTTACCGGTCGATGTACGTTCCCATCCTCCCCTATGGTCATGAGCTTTGGGTCATGACCGAAAGGACAAGATCACGGGTACAAGCGGCCGAAATGAGTTTCCTCCGCCGGGTGGCGGGGCTCTCCCTTAGAGATAGGGTGAGAAGCTCTGTCATCCGGGAGGAGCTCAAAGTAAAGCCGCTGCTCCTCCACATCGAGAGGAGCCAGATGAGGTGGTTCGGCATCTGGTCAGGATGCCACGCGAACGCCTCCTAGGGGGTGTTTCGGGCACATCCGACCGGTAGGAGGCCACGGGGAAGACCCAGGACACGTTGGGAAGACTATCTCTCCCGGCTGGCTTGGGAATGCCTCGGGATCCCCCGGGAGGAGCTGGACGAAGTGGCTGGGGAGAGGGAAGTCTGGGCTTCCCTGCTTCAGCTGCTGCCCCCGCGACCCGACCTCGGATAAGCGGAAGAAGATGGATGGATGGATGGATGGATGAACTCCATGGTGTTCAGGGATGAATAGTCTCTCGTATTGCTATTGTACTATTTTTTTTAGCTATGATTACATTAATCATTAGTAATGTAGCAAGCTAGTTTTGAATGGCAGGGTCCCTGCTATCACATGTTGATAAAAAATATAACATTTACATAATAAAAATCAACTACAGGCTTCCCAAATGCTGTAATAAATTAAGCATGATGAGTTGACTTGAAACTGTTTAATGTTGCACTTTTTATATGTAGAAGAAAAGTTTTGTCATTGTATTTAATCTGAGCAACAACTTGAGGCAGTTTAATGTTGATTAACGTGGGCAAAATTATTATAGTGTTCCCAATGTTAAAAGGATAAAGCCATTGTTTACAAATTTGGTAAATAAATAACCAAAAAATTTATATTTTGTTGTTTTCTTACTGTACCGAAAATGAACCAAACCGTGACCTCTAAACCGAGGTATGTACCGAACCAAAATTTTTGTGTACCGTTACACCCCTAGATAGAACACAATGTGTCCAGTTTGCTGAGTCTTCTTCATCTTTCCTCCCTTTGTTAAAGGGCGTACCACAGGGCTCAATATTAGGACCGCTACTGTTCTCCATTTACGTGAACAATCTTTGTGATAAAATATCTATGCAGATGATGTGGTCATATACTGTATTGTTCATCCCCCTCTGCAGTGCAAACCCTTGAACTCTTGCAGTCTGCTTTTGATGTTGTTCTGTCCCTGCTGACCCAACTTAGGCTAGTGCTAAATGCAGACAAATCTAAGGTTATTCTCAAATGGCAAACGGCTGCCATTGAACATCCCTAAAATATTGACTACTCATGGGGTCGAGCTTGAGTTGGTCACAAAAGTTTGGGGTCACCCAAACAATTTTGTGGAATAGCCTTCATTTCTAAGAACGAGAATAGACTGCCGAGTTTCAGATGAAAGTTCTCTTTTTCTGGCCATTTTGAGCGTTTAATTGACCCCACAAATGTGATGCTCCAGAAACTCAATCTGCTCAAAGGAAGGTCAGTTTTGTAGCTTCTGTAACAAGCTAAACTGTTTTCAGATGTGTGAACATGATTGCACAAGGGTTTTCTAATCATTAATTAGCCTTCTGAGCCAACGAGCATACACATTGTACCATTAGAACACTGGAAATGGGCCTCTATACACCTATGTAGATATTGCACCAAAAACCATACATTTGCAGCTAGAATAGTCATTTACCACATTAGCAATGTAAAGACTGTATTTCTTTAAAGTTAAGACTAGTTTAAAGTTATCTTCATTGAAAAGTACAGTGCTTTTCCTTCAAAAATAAGGACATTTCAATGTGACCCCAAATTTTTGAACGGTAGTGTAAGTACTTAGGAATTATTATTGATGAGAGACTGTCTTTTAAAGCACACATAGAAAAGCTTGTGTCTAAGCTTAAAATTAAGTTAGATTTATTTTTCAGAAATAAGTCTTGTTTTTCCCTAAAAGTTAGGAAACATCTGATCTCGTCCATCAATGAGTCTTTACCTGGTTAAATAAAGGAAATTGAATGGAGCCTATTTCAATTGTGTTTAGAAAAAAAGGCTTCTACGGAAGGGGGACTGCCACTAACTTGTACTGGTCAGCCAATCACAAGCGCATTGTGAATGAAGCATTAAGGGAAAGTGATCCTACAGCAGCTGCACATAAGTCAGATAGCTTAAAGGGGAACTGCACTTTTTGGGGAATATTGACCATTATTCACAATTATTATGAGAGACAAGATGACGGATGTATTTTTTTTTAATGCATTCTAACTCGTGAATAAAAGTCAGCTTACAATGGAGCCAACTGGAGGTCCTCCTAAAGCCCTCTAAAACCCTGTCTACATTAAGCCGGATAACTCCTTATACCAGGGGTGACAAACGTACGGTCGGAGGGCTGGATCAGGCCCGCGAAAAGGTTTTATCCGTCCAGCGGGATCAGTTTGCTATATAAAAAGTAATCTGACATTTTTTAATGAAAGAAACAGCTGTTCTAAATGTGTCCACTGGTTGTCGCAATAGCAATACTTTGTGTCTTTGTAGATGATGCTACATATGTACAAAATAAACCACATTATGTTAGTACATCAGTCGAGGAAAATTATCAAACTACATAAATAACATACTATAATTTGGTTTTGATATAATTTTTTCATCTTGATAGATTGAAAATTAACACCAATGAATTGACTGATGAACACAATCACGTAATTTATTCAGAAAATATAAATAACGACAAATAAAGTATATACACTATTAATCGCAACAGGTAGTTGTAAAATAAACCCCAACAACATTGTGATTTCAGAATGTGCTTGTGGAGGGGGGCGTGGCCTGCAGGCTTGCAGCAAATTGGGGTGTGCCAGGACCGGCCTCGAACTCAGCGACAGTTGCGTAGATGGCCCAGGTGGGCCATATTATCTAATCACCTGTCGCTCTGTTTAAGCAGCAGCCGGGGAGGATAGGTGAGGGGAGCCGGAGGGGAGTTGGAGTGAGAGCGAGAGTGGGACAGACAATTGCTGAAAAGCAACACAAAGAGACTATATTGAGGAAAATAAATCTACATTGTGAACCTGAACCGGGCTCTCATGTCGGTACTTGGTGGTCTAAAGAACCCCCTGGAGGGCAACCTCCACAGTGCTTATTCTATTTTTAAACAAAGAAAACAATCTGAAGTTGTCTTTATTTTTAAGTTTTCGTGCCGTGATTTTACCACTCCGGCCCACTTGGGAGTAGATTTTCCTCCGATCTAAAATGAGTTTGGCACATCTGCCTTAAAGGCCTACTGAAATGAATTTTTTTTATTTAAACGGGGATTGCAGATCTATTGTATGTGTCATACTTGATCATTTCGCGATATTACCATATTTTTGCTGAAAGGATTTAGTAGAGAACAACGACGATAAAGATCGCAACTTTTGGTATTTGACAAAAAAAAGCCTTGCCCCTACCGGAAGTAGCGTGACGTAGTCAGTTGAACATTTCCGCAAAGTTCCCTATTGTTTACAGTGATGGCAGCCAGAAGTGAGAGCGATTCGGACCGAGAAAGCGACGATTTCCCCATTAATTTGAGCGAGGATGAACGATTTGTGGATGAGGAAAGTGCAAGTGAAGGACTAGTGGGGAGTGGAAGCGATTCAGATAGGGAAGATGCTGTGAGAGGCAGGTGGGACCTGATATTCAGCTGGGAATGACTACAACAGTAAATAAACACAAGACATATATATACTCTATTAGCCACAACACAACCAGGCTTATATTTAATATGCCACAAATTAATCCTGCATAAAAACACCTGCGTGTTTGTTATGCTAGCTCCTAGCTCCTCTGCTAGCTCCTAGCTCCATAGAACACGCCAATACAATTCAAACACCTGATCAACACACACAATCACTCAGCCCAAAGGACCGTTCACCTAACCCAAGGTTCATAAAGCTTATATATTTAAACCCAAAGTTACGTACGTGACACGCACGTACGGGCAAGCGATCAAATGTTTGGAAGCGCAGCTGCATACTCACGGTGGCACGTCTGTGTATCCAAATCAAAGTAATCCTGGTAAGAGTCTGTGTTGTCCCAGTTCTCTACAGGCTACTGTGTATCGAAGTCAAAGTCCTCCTGGTAAGAGTCTCTGTTGTCCGAGTTCTTCGATCTTGACTGCATCTTTCGGGAATGTAAACAATGAAACACCGGCTGTGTTGTGTTGCTGACTTCCCTCGCAAAATACTCCGCTTCGCACCGACAACTTTCTTCTTTGCTTGCTCAGCTTCTTTCTCCATAATGCAATGAACAAATTGCAACAGATTCGCCAACACAGATGTCCAGAATCATGTGGAATTTTGCGATGAAAACTGACGACTTTAAGCTGGCCGCGGTGCTGGACTAAAATGTCTTGTCTAACTCGTGACGTCACATCCGCAGCGTCATCATACCAAGATGTTTTCAGCAGATATTTCGCAGGAAATTTAAAATTGCATTTTAGTAAACTAGTATTGGCATGTGTTGCAATGTTAAGATTTCATCATTGATATATAAACTATCAGACCACGTGGTCGGTAGTAGTGAGTTTCAGTAGCTCTTAAACGAACATTTATTTAGCCTAAACCTCGAATCAGCCACACTAACCCATCGTTTAATGTTCCCCTTCTTGAATAATTTTTTACACGGGTAAGTGCGCCGTGTATTTCTTGAATCTCCGGTTCTTAGCTCTGTGTGGACTCATCGATCGTTTATAGATGGAGTTCGGAAAGGAAGTGACAGGAAGAACAAAAACATACCTTTACTTATTTCTTCCTTTTCCTCCTTTTGGTGGGGCAAATCTTTGGTGCTTGAACTGGCCTCCACCGGCGAGGGGCAGCACTCCGGAAATCGCTACAGAATGTCCCCATACTTCGATGGCGAGGAGGACTCCCAGTCAATGTTTTTCGCCACCATGGAGGTTTTGTGATCAGTTGTTACTGAAAGTAACAACTCCACCTCGTCGTCGGTCCAAACAAAGAAATTAATTTTCTTCGCAGAAAGAGCAGCCATTTTCTTAATCTTCGCACAAGTCGCAAATTAAAATAAACTTCCAGGTCGGAGATGACTATGACGTGCGCATTTTCCGCGCATGCGTACTAGGTTGCGTTGCGCCGCCGGACGTAGGGGGTGTTAAACGATGGCATTGTTTGGGTGTGGACAGGGATAAGGTCAGGTGGGATATATCCTGTACAACCTTAGTGTACAAGCAGCCTAAAAAACCATCCAAAAAGCGCCAACAATACTCCATTTACATTTGGTTACTTGAATATTCACCAAGTATTTGTGATATTGTTATTATAAGCGCTAACGCAGACCATTTATAGCGCCGCAGTGATCACAGAGAGCTAACTAGCTGGCGTGGCTATATTGACATCATCGGCCGGTGAGCTGCTTTCACGCCTCGGTACTCGTGAACGTTTATTCTACACCAGTGGTTCTTAACCTGGGTTCGATCGAACCCTAGGGGTTCGGTGAGTCGGGCTCAGGGGTTCGGCGGAGGTCAAGACATGCCCGACTCATCGTGTAAATAAAAACTTCTCCCTATCGGCGTATTACGGATACGGCAACAGCAGAAGTCACACTGATTTGCAGGTGTGTAATTTGTTGTGACTTCATGCACTGTGTTGGTTTTGTTCTTTCCACAAGGTGATGTTCATGCACGGTTCACTTTGTGCACCAGTAATAAAACATGGTAACACTTTAGTAAGGGGAACATATTCACCATTAATTAGTTGCTTATTAACATGCAAATTAGTAACATATTGGCTCTTAACTAGTCATTATTAAGTACTTATTAATGCCTTATTTGGCATGGCCTTATTATAAGCCTATAACCCTCTAACACTGGCCTTAACCCTCTAACCCTAACCTTAACTAAATAACTCTAAATTAAGTCTTTGTTACTTAGAATATGTTCCCCTAGTGTCCAAAAAACTCTAAATTAAGTCTTTGTTACTTAGAATATGTTCCCCATACTAAAGTGTTACCAAAAACATATAACTTTGTCTTGAATTAAACATTTATTTATTTATTTTTTTTCACTAAAGAAGGGTTCGGTGGATGCGCATATGACACTGGTGGGGTTCAGTACCTCCAACAAGGTTAAGAACCACTGTTCTAGACCATAAATAATGACTCTCACCGCGATAGTAGAAGAATGAGGACATATTATATTAAAACATATATATAATTCACATATTTCCGACGAGTTGGTCAATCTTGGCATCCAATGTTGACCCGAAATGGTGAGAAAGACACGAAAAGTCGCTTGGTCTGTTCCACCCAGATTATGTGTCATTCTTCATCTGAACGGGAATATATCAACATCCCATCAGTCGGCATCCCGGTGACAGCAGATATTAGGGCTGTGGATCTTTGGGTGTCCCACGATTCGATTCAATATCAATTCTTGGGGTCACGATTCGATTCAAAATCCTTTTTTTTTTTTCAATTCAACACGATTCTCAATTCAAAAACGATTTTTTCCCGATTTTAAAAGGATTCTCTATTCATTCAATACATAGGATTTCAGCAGGATCTACCCCAGTCTGCTGACATGCAAGCAGAGTAGTAGATTTTTGTAAAAAGCTTTTATAATTGTAAAGGACAATGTTTTATCAACTGATTGCAATAATGTAAATTTGTTTTAACTATTAAATGAACCAAAAATATGACTTATTTTATCTTTGTGAAAATATTGGACACAGTGTGTTGTCAAGCTTGTGAGATGTGATGCAAGTGTAAGCCACTGTGACACTATTGTTCTTTTATTTTTATTTTTTATAAATGTCTAATGATAATCACTGCTGTGTTGAAATTGTAACTAATATAGATACTGTTGTTGATAATATTCATTTTTGTTTCACTACTTTTGGTTTGTTCTGTGTCGTGTTTGTGTCTCCCCTCAATTGCTCTGTTTATTGCAGTTCTGAGTGTTGCTGGGTCAGGTTTGGTTTTGGAATTGGATTGCATTGTTATGGTATTGCTGTGTATTGTTTTGTTGGATTGATTAATTAAAATTTTTTTTTTTTTTAAATAAAACATTTTAAAGAAATAAATTAAAAAATATATTTTTTAGAAACGAGAATCGATTCTGAATCGCACAACGTGAGAATCGTGATTCGAATTCGAATCGATTTTTTCCCACACCCCTAGCAGATATTGTACAGTAGGTGAGTTTAATAGTGTTTGTTGGCTCTCATAAAGTCTGCAGTGAGTAGAAATCAGTGATGTTGTCGAAAAAAAAGCAAACGTTGTGATGCCTTTTTGAAATTACTTCGCAGCATCGTCCGTGAAGCATTTGAGGCCCTAAACTAATGGAACCATTACCAGCAGGGAGAATCCTAGGATTCTGGTTCTGTATGGTCTGGGCAGCAGATGCCATTAAGGCAGGTCTTCAACTAACAAATCTGAATTTGAGGAGTCTAGAACTGTCACCCATTTCTACAGTCCTAAATCCAAATATTACCATTTCCAGCTCGATTTTTCTGAAGTCTGAACGACATGGAGTTTGCTCAGGTATTTCCGAATAGTTCCTGGAAACCACCCTCGTAACCCTTTCCAGGCAAAGGAAGAGGCCTCCCGGTAAACCTAAGTCATGCGAGCCAGCTTGCGTTCCTCTTAATAGATGTGACAGACCAGATCTGCTGAGACCACTCAGACAATAGATGGATACATGCATGGTTGGACTCATTCACACACACCTGAGAAGTAATTACACTTCTCGGTTGGAAACTGGGGCCCAAAACCTGGTGTCAATTACGATTCCTGCATAGGACTGCGTGGATTCAACTCAGGTCTCATGTCACTGGGGACAGAGCCAAAAGAAAGTCAAGTCATAAAGACAGTGGTTTGGAAACGTGCTTGTTTGCAGCCCAGTCCATTAAGAACATGTTGATCTTTGCAAAATGCTGTTGTGTTTGTGTTGTTTTGAACTAACTCTGTGGACTGGAACGTCTCCAGATTTTGTACTTGGTGGTGAGGTTCTATCACATGAACGACTGGGTTCATTTAGAGAATAATTTGGTGTTTTGGGTCAGGTCTTGATTCCTTCCTGCATGGGGAGCAGTGGTGTTAACCCATCCTGCTTATCGCAACCCGAGTTGTTTTCTCCTCATCTCTTCCCTGCTGAGTTTTGGCCTGATGCGTCCCTTGTGCTTACTTTGATATTCAGTTCATGGGGTCACCCCCGGGGATTCCTGGAATGTTTGTGACGGATCCACAGAGTCCACATATTTAGCACAATTTCTGATTGACTACATTGAGATCTGTGATTGCTATTAATTACATAATGGTTGCACGTCCTGTTCTCAATAGTCGTTTTATGCAACTGGGGCCTGTTTTTAAAACCTCATGAATAAAGTTATTCCCCTTCTTAAGGTTACCGCCAAATCTCCAGAGTGGAAAGAGTTTCAGTAGTTCACACCTCAAGTCAGAGGTTCAAGTCTAAAGGCAGAAGCTCTGGTTTCACTAGGTTTGACCCGCATTCACTGCCCTGCGTTCATTTTCACCCTGAAGTCATTTTATGCAGGTTTCACACTGACCTTACTGTGAAGGAAAGTCACACCGCTGAAATGAAACCCCGCTCGTGTGGTAAGAGTTGTTAGGAGGGGTGTGGGTGAGCTCCCCTTCCCACCCACATAATTTATTAAACATCACCTTAAATCAAACTACCAATAAACATAGCAGGCATGTGGAAATCCGTCCACTTCTTTAAGTCGATGATGGATGGCGAGGCTGACGTGACATATGTCAGCATACCGGATATGCCACTTACTCCATGTATGTTCGGCCTTCCTTTTTACGTTTTATTTAGGCAACGGAGATGAAAAAAAACTATACCACCTCTGAAAAGTACCGATGCCTCACCCCCCCGCGCCCCTGTCGTCATCACGTCGTGTCATTGCTGGTTTACGAGCAGAGGAGCATGTTCGGCAGCGCACAATCACGGAGTACTTACAAGCAGACACAGTGTGTAGACCAGTGGTTCTTAACCTTGTTGGAGGTACCGAACCCCACCAGTTTCATATGCGCATTCACCGAACTCTTCTTTAGTGAAAAATAAAATGTATGTTTTTTCTTTCAAATCCAAGACAAATTTATATGTTTTTTTTACTGGTGCAGAAAATGAACCGTGCATGAACATCACCTTGTTCAAAGAACAAAACCAACACCGTGCATGAACTCAGAACAAATTACACACCTGCAAATCAGTGTGACTTCTGCTGTTGCCTTTGAGAGACCAGTTTAGGTATGTGTGGCTTCACCTTGGCAAGTGCCACTCTCATGTCATTTTCACAGCAAGGTCTGTTCCTTTTCTTCGTTTTTATGTCCAGCACCCTCGAAAAGGATTGCTCGCAAAGACTGGGGGTATCCATAATTCGCCGATAGGGTGAAGTTTTTATTCTCACGATGAGTCGGGTGTGTCTTGACCTCCGTGGCGGAGGCTCCGCCGAACCCCTGAGGCCGACTCACCGAACCCCTAGGGTTCGATCGAACCCAGGTTAAGAACTACTGGTGTAGACATAAAAGGGAGAACGGACGCATTTTGGCTTAAAAACTAAAGATAAAGGTGAAGTTATAACACTGAAACGCTCTCAGGAAGAGGTGCTTTAAGACATGGTTAGCTAGCTAGTGGCAAAAGTCCAGCCGCAGTCGGCAGTGTTTTAGCTACTTCTAAATCACTAATCCTCGCCTCCATGTCGACAAACAAAGTAAGTTTCTTACAAGTATCATCCCTGCAGGACGAGGAATAGCGAAACATGATTTCACTACACACTCACGCTCACCGGCGTGAAAATGTAAACAAACACCATTAGTGGATCTAGACCTGACATCCACTATAATGATACCAAGTACAGGAGCGATACTACTATGATTATATCGATATTTTTTTCTTTCATTTTTTAAAAATTTATATTATCAATCAATCAATCAATCAATGTTTATTTATATAGCCCTAACTCACAAGTGTCTCAAAGGGCTGCACAAGACCACAACAACATCCGCGGTACAGAGCCCACATAAGGGCAAGGAAAAACTCACAACCCAGTTGGACGTCGATGTGAATGACTCTGAGAAACCTTGGAGAGGACCGCATATGTGGGTGACCCCCCTCCCCAACCTAGGGGATCTGACATAATATATTGTGAAAGTCTAGTCCATTGTGGATGTAACATAATAGTGAGAGTCCAGTCCATAGTGGGGCCAGCAGGAGACCATCTCGAGCGGAGACGGGTCAGCAGCGCAGAGATGTCCCCAACCGATGCACAGGCGAGCGGTCCACCCCGGGTCCCGACTCTGTACAGCCAGCACTTCATCCATGGCCATCGGACCTGTGTCCCCCCCCCATTCCACAAGGGAGAGGAGGGCAAATATTATGTTTATAAACTCAGGAAATATCTCCCTGGACACATGAGGACTTTGAACATGACCAATGTAACGACTTGATATCGGATTGATACCTAAATTTGTGGTATCATCCAAAATAATGTAAAGTATCCAAACAACAGAAGAATAAGTGATTATTACATTTAAACAGAAGTGTAGATAGAACACGTTAAAAGAGAAAGTAAGCAGATATTAGCAGTAAATGAACAAGTAGATTAATAATTCATTTTCTACCACTTGTCTTTAATAATTTTGACAAAATAATAGAATAGAAAATTGTAGTGGTAGGCTATGCCTACATATCCCAGGGTGCTTTGGGGCTGGGGCTTACTTCCTGAATGACTAGTAAACATGACAGCAACGCTACCTCTCTGTGTCCCTGAGCCATTATTAATACATGGTGTCAGAGAGTGAAAAAGAACTCAAAAGTTATAACTTTATACTCCTGTGAAGCGGTGGATGTTATCTCTTCATGAATATAGCCTGGAGGAAGCTCAGTGCTGACAATAAAAACGGAGATACGTGAAGAAAAGTTGCTAAGCTAGCGGAGCTACACAAACCTTTCCTGATCGACAACTAAGGGAATATACAATGGCATCTACACAAATATCACACCCAGAACCATTTGACTTCTTAAATCCGTCAGGATGGCCAAGATGGATCAGAAGGTTTGAGAGATTTCGTGTTGTATCTGGATTAACAGAGAAAGAAGAGGAGTATCAGGTGAATTCACTTCTCTATGCTATGGGAGATGCAGCAGATGATATTTTGGCAGTTTTACCGTTGACTGATGAAAACAAAAAGAAGTATGATACAGTTAAAGAAGCATTTGAGCAGCACTGTGTGGGAAAACACAATGTGATTTTTGAAAGGGCCCAGTTTAACATGAGGTTCCAACAAGATGGAGAGAGTGCAGAAGCATTCATCACCACTGTGCACAAGTTAGCAGAACATTGTAACTATAGAGATCTGAAGGAAGAGCTAATAAGAGACAGAATTGTGGTTGGAATAAATGACAGGAGGCTGTCAGAACAGCTACAGATGGACTCAGAATTGACCCTGGTGAAGACAATACAAAGAGTGAGACAAAGTGAAACTGTTAAGAAACAACAGACATTAATGTACAACACTGCTGGAGAAGGAGACTCCAAGATAAATTTAGATGCTGTTCAGACAAGGTTTCAGCGCCTGGGGAAAAAGCCTCAACACTCAAACAAAGGCCAAAGGTCAGACACTCAAGGAGAAAAAGAGTGTGGCCGATGTGGAAAAGGACGCAGACATGCATGGAAAGACTGCCCAGCTAAAGATGTAGAATGTCGCAAGTGTCGCAAAATTGGACATTATGCAGTGGCCTGTTTCAGAGGGAAAGCAGTAAACACAGTCACAGAGTGCCAGTCAGACGGTGACAATGATCAGGAGGACTATGCTTTTCTAGGTGAGGTGCAAACACAGACTACAAGGCCTTGGATGGAAAATATACTACTCAACGGGGAAGCCATTAATTTTAAAATCGACACAGGAGCTGACGTGACATCCATACCGGAAAGTGTCTTTAAACCAACACGAGATGGCAAGTTGGAGAAACCACTTAAGAAACTGTTTGGACCGGGACGCAACCCCCTGAATGTAAAGGGCTGTTTCCAGGGGAAAATGCTGGCAAAAGGCCTCTTTACAGACCAACATGTTTATGTTGTGGCAGGACTGACACAACCACTTCTGGGACTACCAGCCATAGAGGCCATGCAACTGGTTCACAGAGCAGAGGCTGTCACAGCGACACAGCCTGAAACAGATTTCAAAGCAGCGTATCCAGCGGTGTTCCATGGGCTTGGTGAGCTGAAGGAGCCGTACCGCATAGAGCTGAAAAAAGGAGCGACACCTTATGCTCTCTCAACACCCAGACGGGTCCCACTGCCACTGAGAGAGAAAGTGCGTGAAGAACTGGATAGAATGGAAACTATGGGAGTCATATCAAAAGTGACAGAACCAACGGCTTGGTGCTCTGGAATGGTTGTGGTTCCAAAACCAAAGCAGGACAAACTCAGGATCTGTGTAGATCTCACAAAGCTAAACAAAGCAGTGAAAAGAGAACGCCATATTCTTCCTTCCGTCGACCAAACACTTGCGATGATGTCAGAGGCAAAGGTTTTCACAAAACTAGATGCTCGATCTGGATTTTGGCAAATCCCATTAACCCCAAAATCACGACCATTAACCACATTCATCACTCCTTTTGGGAGATATCTGTTCAACCGCCTGCCCTTTGGGATCAAATCCGCTCCAGAACATTTTCAAAGAAGGATGTCACAAATGTTGGAGGATTTTGAGGGCGTGCTGTGTCATGCAGATGATGTTCTTGTGTATGGCCGTGACAGACAGGAACATGACCAAAGACTGCACAGTGTGCTCCAGAAAATGCAGGAGGAAGGCCTCACTTTGAACGAGAAGTGTGAGTTTGCTAAGGAGCACATGATCTTTGTTGGTCACAAGGTTTCGGCAAAAGGCATCGAGCCCGACCCAAACAAAACAAAAGCGATTCTTCAGATGCCAGAGCCTGAATGCGCGGAGGATGTGCGCCGCCTAATAGGCATGGCAAATTACCTGTCCAAATTCTTGCCACAACTGGCTACTGTCACCGTGCCCCTGAAAGACCTACTGAGGGAGAAAAATGAGTGGGTCTGGGGGGAACCTCAACAGACTGCTTTTCAAAAGCTGAAAGAAGGACTGAGCTCACCGACAGCACTTGCTAAATATTCAAATGCAGCAGAGACTCAAGTAGCAGCAGATGCATCAGCATACGGAATAGGTGCTGTTCTCACGCAGAAACAGGCTGATGGCTCATGGCAACCAGTGACGTTTATTTCAAGAGGACTGACAGATACAGAGAAGCGCTATGCGCAGATTGAAAAGGAGGCGCTGGCAGCAACATGGGCGTGCGAAAGACTGACCTCCTACGTGCAGGGTCTACACTTCACACTCCTGACAGACCATAAGCCCCTGGTCCCACTGTTGAGCACCAGAGGTTTGGATGATCTGCCACCAAGGGTTCTGAGATTTCGTCTGCGACTCCTGAGGTATGATTATGACATTGTTCATGTCCCAGGGAAAAACCTCATCACTGCAGACACGCTGTCTAGAGCGCCGCTTCAGGACAAGATGTCACCTGGTGACTTGGAACTTGAAAGAGAGGTCCAGGTGTTTGTGAATACTGTTGTGTCCTCACTCCCCGCTACAGACACACGATTGGAAGAAATTAAACGGGCACAACAAGCAGATGAAACATGCAAAACAGTGTCACACTACTGTCTGACAGAATGGCCGGAAAAACACACGCTGAGGCCAGACGTTGCCCCCTACTGGAAGGTCAGAGCAGACCTGTATCTTGCAGATGACCTTCTCATGAAAGGCGAGAGACTGGTGATACCACAAGCACTCAGAAGGGAGATCATGACTAAACTTCACGAAGGTCATCAAGGAATCTCCAAATGTCGCTCTAGAGCCAAGGAATCGGTATGGTGGCCTGGAATCACTGCCCACATCAGAGAGGCAGTGGACCAGTGTGAAACGTGCCAAAAATATAGAATCCAGTACAGAGAGCCGCTGATGGAGACCACAGTACCAGATCGCCCATGGCAAAAGGTGGGGATGGACCTGTTTGAATGGAGCAAAAAGACTTACCTGCTTATTGTTGATTATTTTTCTAGGTACATCGAGGTGGCAGAGCTCAGAGTTACGACATCTGAGGCCACCATTGGAGCTGTGAAAGATGCTTTTAGTCATCATGGTTACGCACAGACCGTGGTTTCTGACAATGGGCCCCAGTTTTCGTCGGAGGCATTCAGAGCATTTGCAAAAGAGTGCAGCTTCACACATGTCACGAGCAGTCCTCGCTACCCACAAGCGAATGGTGAAGCGGAGCGTGCTGTTCAAACTGTCAAGAAGCTGTGGGAAAAAGACACTGACCAAGTCAGGGCACTACTGGCATACAGAGCCACACCGCTAGAGCACGGATTCTCACCAGCGCAGTTGCTGATGGGGAGGAACCTGCGCACATCACTGCCGCAGCCTTCAAGCAAGCTGGACCCTAAATGGCCCGAGCTGCAGGAGTTTCGCCAGAAGGATGAGGAAGGGCGACGCAAGCAAGCTGCAAACTACAACCACCACCACCGTTCCCGTGCGCTCCCAGAGCTCCCGTCTGGACAGAAAGTGTGGGTCACCACGGAAGCGACCCCTGGGACTGTATTGGGAAATGCCCACACACCAAGGTCATACTTGGTAGAGACTGACAGGGGCGTTCTGAGGAGAAACAGAATCCACCTCAGAGCCACAGGTACTCCTCCTGGACAACCACAAGTCACCAGGTCAGGCAGAGTGACAAAGGCTCCTGAGAGACTTGATTTGTAGAACTCTAAAGTATTTCAAGTTCTTGTTTGTGGAAAAAAAAAAAAAAAAAAAAAAAAAAAAAAAGAAGTGTAAGCGAAAGATGATTGTAATACTATGTCAGAGTTATTCATTTACAGTGGTCTAAGTTCATCTAAAATGTTTGAATAAGTTTGCTTATTAGTTTGTGTTTGAATATGTTGTTGCTGAACTAAGAAGGGGAGGTGTAGTGGTAGGCTATGCCTACATATCCCAGGGTGCTTTGGGGCTGGGGCTTACTTCCTGAATGACTAGTAAACATGACAGCAACGCTACCTCTCTGTGTCCCTGAGCCATTATTAATACAAAAATGACACAATATGTTACTGCTTATGTCAGCAGACTAAATTAGGAGCCTTTGTTTGTTTACTTACGACTAAAAGACAAGTTGTCTTGTATGTGCACTATTTTGTTTAAGGAAAAACATGCAATAATAAACATATGTTTAATGTACCCTAAGATTTTTTGTCAAAATAAAAGCAATAATGCAATTTTTTTTGTGGTCCACCGAAAAGTACTGAAAAGTACCAAAAGGTATCGAAATAATTTTAGTACCGGTACCGGTACCAAAATATTGGTATCGGGACAACACTAGTACAGACTGTTCACAAGCACAACACTCACGGCCTTTTTTGTATAGAACTTGTAGAACATCCTACTAAAAGTTCTCTTTTAAGCCAATTTCATTGTAAAAAAGGACTTGCAACACTGCTAATGACTTCATTCCCTCTGTCCTTCAGCAGCAACAACCCACACTTTTGCAGAAAAGTGTTAAAATCAATGCCCTCTTTACCTTTTTGTACAATATTCTACAACAGTTTGAAACGTCCTCCATGAGATACTGTATGTAGCACAATTTAACAGCAGGACCAGGTCATGTTCGACTACCTCAGGGACATGTCCCTCTTTCGGGTTCGGAGAATTTCCATCCAAACTTTTTATTGACCTACTTAGGAGGTGGTGCATGTATGATATATAAAGCAGTGGGTTTTTTTTGTTGTTGTTGAGAAAGGGGCTAATGTGGTGAGCGGGCTGATGGGGAAGGGGTGTTGCAGCCGCAGCCGAGCATACCCCTCTCTGTGTGTGCACAAGGGCTAGCCTTTCACCTTTCGGGCTGTGTGCTGCCTTTGTCTCGGCAGAGGAGGATATGAATCACCTCGAGTTCTGCATTAACAGTCTGCCAAGAGTACGGAAGAAAAGGGTGTGCATGGAGTTGCTCTATTATGAGATTTAGGGCACCCGGAACATGTTTTTTTTTTAAAAAGCTGATATTTTTCTTACCTTTTGTCTACACCCAAACGTTGTACAGTCATTCCCAGATATTTTCTAGTGAAAAGACAAGACACGATGCACAGTTTTGTCAACTTTCTACTAGGGTTGTACGGTATACCGGTATTAGTATATGTCGTCACATCGTGTAATTGCTGGTTTTACGAGCAGAGGAGCATGTTCGGTAGCGCACAATCACAGAGTACTTACAAGCAGAAACAGTGTGTAGACAGAAAAGGGAGAATCGCCGCATTTTGGCATAAAACTAACAATAAAGGTGAAGTTAAAACACTGAAACGCCCAGAGGTGCTTTAAGACATGGCTAGCTATCCAATAATGCCAATTTTTTGTGGTCCCCTCTATTTAGAATAGAATCGAAAAGTATCTAAATACAATTTGGTATCAGGACAACCCTAGTCTAAACTGAGCCCCATAGGAACTAAAATACGTAGGTGTTTGGTTGAACTGACGAGCTGCGGCCCTTGCGCTTCTCCTAGCCACAACAAAGTTGACTGTTGACTGTTGACTTCTAGGATACATAGGCCTATACAATTAGCACATACAGTAATTAATAATAATGTTTACTTAAAGGATACGTAGGCCTGTACAATCTGGACATACGCTAATTACTAATAATTTTGACTTATAGGATACGTAGGCCTATACAATCAGCACAGAGAGTAATTAATAATAACGTTTACTTATAGAATATGTAGGCCTATACAATCAGCACAAACAGTAATTAATGATAATGTTTACATAAAGGATACGTAGGCCTATACAATCAGGACATACGCTATTTAATAATAATGTTTACTTCTAGGATACGTAGGCCTATACAATCAGCACTTGCAGTCATTAATAATAATGTTTACTCCTAGGATATGTAGGCCTATACACTCAGCACTTACAGTCATTAATAATAATGTTTACTTCTAGGATACGTAGTCCTATACAATCAGCACATACAGTAATTAATAATAATGTTTACTTCTAGGATACGTAGGCCTATACAATCAGCACTTACAGTCATTAATAATAATGTTTACTTCTAGGATACGTAGTCTATACAATCAGCACATAAAGTAATTAATAATAATGTTTACTTATAGGATACATAGGCCTGTACAATCAGGACATACGCTAATTAATAATAATGTTGACCTATAGGATACGTAGACCTATACAATCAGCACATACAGTAATTAATAATAATGTTGACTTATAGGCCTATACAATCAGCACATAGGGTAATTAATAATATAGTTTACTTATAGGATACGTAGGACTATACAATCAGCACATATGCTAATTAATAATAATGTTGACTTATAGGATACGTAGGCCCATACAATCAGGACATACGCTAATTAATAATAATGTTGACCTATAGGATACGTAGACCTATACAATCAGCACATACAGTAATTAATAATAATGTTGACTTATAGGCCTATACAATCAGCACATAGAGTAATTAATAATATAGTTTACTTATAGGATACGTTGGACTATACAATCAGCACATACGCTAATTAATAATAATGTTGACTTATAGGATACGTAGGCCTGTATAATCAGCAGGTACGCGAATTAATAATGTTTACTTCTAGGATACGTAGGCCTATACAATCAGGACATACGCTAATTAATAATAATGTTGACTTCTAGGATACGTAGGCCTATACGATCAGACAATAGAATAATTAATAATAACGTTTATTTCTAGGATACATAGGGCCTATACAATCAGTACATACAGTAATGAATAATAATGTTTACTTCTAGTATACGTAGGCCTATACAATCAGGACATACGCTAATTAATAATAATGTTGACTTTTAGGATACGTAGGCCTATACGATTAGACAATAGAATAATTAATAATATTGTTTATTTCTAGGATACATAGGGCCTATACAATCAGTACATACAGTAATGAATAATAATGTTTACTTATAGGATACGTAGGCCTATCAGCACATACGCTAATTAATAATAATGTTTACTTCTAGGATTCATAGGCCTATACAATCAGCACATAAGCAAAATAATAGTAATGTTTACTTATAGGATATGTATGCCTATACAATCAGTACATACAGTAATGAATAATAATGTTGACTTCTAGGATACGTAGGCCTATACAATCAGTACATACAGTAACGAATAATAATGTTTACTTCTAGGATACATAGGCCTATACAATTAGTACATACAGTAATTAATAATAATGTTGACTTCTAGGATATGTAGGCCTATACAATCAGTACATACAGTAATGAATAATAATGTTGACTTCTAGGATACATAGGCCTATACAATTAGTACATACAGTAATTAATAATAATGTTGACTTCTAGGATACGTAGGCCTATACAATCAGTACATACAGTAATTAATAATAATGTTGACTTCTAGGATATGTAGGCCTGTACAATCAGCACATACGCTTATTGATAATAATGTTGACTTACTTGTCACCTTCTTCATCTACGGCGCGTTGCGACCCTTTCATATTCCATGAAACGAGCTCTGGAAAATTCTCAACAACCAGCTTCCTGGTTGCAGCCAGAAACTTAAAACAAGACTCACCAACATCAGCATCAAGGAGGGTGACTCCCTCATTACAGACAAAATGGAGGTAGCTAGCAGACTTAACATCTTTTTCACCAGCATAGCCGCAACTCTTGTCAACAAGCTGTCCCACCACTCTGGTCGTTTTGGTGTAGAACACATTAAAGCCTTCTACAGAAAGCTAGGAGTATCCAATGCTGATTTCAAATTAGAAATGGTCATCGCTGATGAGGTGTTTAAAAAATTGAGCGCGCTCCACCCTAACAAGGCCACCGTCCTTGATAATATTCCCTCCAGATTCCTCAGGGACTCTGCCTCCATCATTGCCCCGATCATCACGCACATAATAAACCTATCAATTACACAAGGCCAAGTACCAAAAGATTTTAAGATAGCAAGAGTAACTCCCCTCTTTAAAAAAGGAAGCAAATTGGAACCTGGCAACTACCGACCTGTTTCTATTCTCAGTTCCGTTTCGAAAGTAATGGAGAAAATAGTTTATGAACAGGTCGATAGTTACCTTGCCACTAATAAACTCATGTACAAATTCCAATCCGGCTTCAGAACTAACCACTCCACTGACACATGCCTTCTCTATCTGACCGACCACATCAAACATGAGGTGGACGCGGGCAAATACTGCGGCATGGTCATGCGGGACCTTCAGAAGGCCTTTGACACCGTTAACCACGCTATACTGTTGGATAAGCTCAGAGCAATCGGATTTAACAAAACCTCATGGAGCTGGATGCAATCTTACTTGGAGGGGAGGGAGCAGGTGGTAGAGGTGAACGGCACCGTGTCACCCCCCCTCTCGGTGAGCTGTGGAGTCCCCCAAGGCAGTATATTGGGACCTTTACTGTTCCTAATATACATAAACGCATGTCATCGGCATGCGACTGTGAATTGTTTTTGTTTGCGGATGACTCTGCCTTGCTGGTATCCGGCAAGGACAAGTCACAGGTGGAGAAAATCCTCAGTGCTGAGCTCTGTAGAACTTGCACCTGGCTCGCTGACAACAAGCTATCCATACACTTGGGTAAAACAGAATCCATCCTGTTTGGGTCCCACATCAAACTTAAGAAAGTCAATGACTTCACCATAAAAGTAGGTGACATTGTTATCACCAGGAAAGATGAGGTCACCTACCTAGGTTCCATTCTAGAGGCTAACCTTTCCTGTGATAAAATGGCAACCAAGGTAATCAAAAAGGTTAACCAACAAACGAGATTTCTCTACAGAATTTGCTCTCTGGTCAACAAAAGCACCTTGAGGATTCTGGCGGGAACTCTCGTTCAACCCTTTTTCGATTACGCATGCACCTCCTGGTACCCCAGCACCTCCAAAACCCTCAAATCTAAACTCCAAACATCTCAGAACAAGCTAGTCAGGTTACTTCTAGACCTCCACCCCAGATCCCACCTCACTCCTACCCACTTCTCTAAAGTGGGCTGGCTCAAGGTGGAGGACAGAGTTGCACTGAGCCTAGTCTATAAAATCCGCTACACCTCCCTGATACCGAAGTACATGTCAAACTACTTCCTTAACGTAAATGACCGCCATAACCACAACACCAGGGGGAGCTCCACTAACCACGTTAAACCCAAATTCCGAACTAACAAAGGTCTTAACTCATTCTCTTTCTATGCCACATCAATGTGGAATGCACTCCCAACAGGTATAAAAGAAAGGGCATCCATATCCTCCTTCCAAACCGCAATAAAAGTTCACCTCCAGGCAGCTACAACCCTAAACTAACACCCTCCCCGGATTGCTACTAATCAAATGTAAACAATCAAATGCAGATACTTTTTCTTATGCCTTCTGATCTCTCTCTCTCTCTCTCTCTCTCTCTCTCTCTCTCTCTCTCTCTCTCTCTCTCTCTCTCTCTCTCTCTCTATGTCCACTACTTGATGTCCATACCCCCCCCCCCCTCCACACCCCTGATTGTAAATAATGTAAATAATTCAATGTGATTATCTTGTGTGATGACTGTATTATGATGATAGTATATATGATAGTATATATCTGTATCATGAATCAATTTAAGTGGACCCCGACTTAAACAAGTTGAAAAACGTATTCGAGTGTTACCATTTAGTGGTCAATTGTACGGAATATGTACTTCACTGTGCAACCTACTAATAAAAGTCTCAATCAAAAAAAATTAAAAACGAAGAAATATCGCTGGTTGCCCTTACTCCCTCGGTGTGCTCTTCCTTTAACGTTATTAGACGCCCAATTTTAGCACCCGTTGTTATTATTCCTTGAGAGCAGACGATCATGAACACAGTAGCCTCTCAGGTCTCCATTCTTGCTTGTGTTGTTTCTCTGTTCACTTTTGGCGGGCGGGTTGTTGGTTGTTTTTCAGTGGTGGGTGCGGTGCTAAAGTACTACGTCACATGTCGCAGGCAGATATGTGTCACACATGTTTCTTACCAAGGTCCCCAGCATCCCTAGCCAGTCCCTATCGGGAAGGGTAGTTCTCAACTAAACTCCAGTGTGGTAGTTCTTAGAACTGCGTTCCCGAGAACTAGTATATGCGAACCCGGCTATATCACATGTCTGAAGAAAGACAATAGCGGCATTGTCTTTCTTCAGACATGTGATTGGTTGCAACAATTTCTTATAGCTTAAATCAGCGAATCTCAAACTGTGGGGCTCCATCTAGTGGTACGCCAAAAAATCACTTGAGTAAAGTGCAGTGTTTTATTTTCCTATATTCAAACACAATGTTACTGTTTAAACTGTGTGTAATGTTACAGTGACCAACAAAAATTAGACATGCTTGTTAAATAAAACCTCTGCCTTGTTTTTAATGAATACTGAGGCCTACTAGGCTACTGTATTTAAATGTTGGTCAATTTGGTGGAACTTGGAGAGCCACTGTATTTACTTAAAATAAAGTAAACACTTCACTGCTTGATCTGACTTTTACCCCATTTGCTATGATGTTAGTGTATTTTTTCACAAATTAATTTCTTCAGACTTCTGATTGACCAAAAAAAAAAAAAAAATTTAGGACATATTATCACAATGATAGTATGACACATGCTTGATTCTCCTTCTCCTCAATCCGACAATATTATTGAGCCTTTTCAGCAAATTCCTTTCGTCAGCTTTCTATTGGCTGTGAGAATTTCCTTTAAGTGAAGTATTTTTTCCAAATAAAGTATAAAGCTCCTAACCTTAAAAGGCCTCACAGTCAAGGGTTGTTGCGGCATGCATTTGACACCAGCAACATGTACTCTTCTTTGGACTGAAGCAAAGTTTTCTCATCACATTTTTGTGTGGAAGGAAAACACAGAGGAGGACATATGATGAAAAAAAAGAATGTGTGACGGTCCAAATCTTCCAAATAGGGTTGACCTCTGTCCTTTTTTAAACTTCAAAGATTCTTTATTGTCCATTTTTCCATACATGCTCACTACTATGTCAGAAATAACTGACAGGCTCTTGTTTGCTGGAGATGGAAGAGCTGCTGTTTTTTTCGTCTCATGGAGATTTGACTTCAACCCAATATCAATGCAATTGACTTTACATCAAATATATACACTATATTGCCAAAAGTATTTGGCCACCTGCCTTGACTCACATATGAACTTGAAGTGCCATCCCATTCCTAACCCATAGGGTTCAATATGATGTTGGTCCACCTTTTGCAGCTATTATAGCTTCAACTCTTCTGGGAAGGCTGTCCACAAGGTTGCGGAGTATGTTTATAGGAGTTTTCGACCATTCTTCCAAAAGCAAATTGGTGAGGTCACACGCTGATGTTGGTCGAGAAGGCCTGGCTCTCTGTCTCCGTTCTAATTCCTCCCAGAGGTGTTCTATCGTGTTCAGGTCAGGACTCTGTGCAGGCAAGTCAAGTTCATCCACACCAGACTCTGTCATCCATGTCTTTATGGACCTTGCTTTGTGCACTGGTGCACAGTCATGTTGGCAGAGGAAGGGGCCCGCTCCAAACTGTTCCCACAAGGTTGGGAGCATAAAATTGTCCAAAAGGTTTTGGTATCCTGGAGCATTCAAAGTTCCTTTCACTGGAACTAAGGGGCCAAGACCAACTCCTGAAAAACAACCCCACACCATAATTCCTCCTCCAACAAGTTTCACACTCGGCACAATGTAGTCCGAAATGTACCGTTCTCCTGGCAACTTCGAAACCCAGACTCGTCCATCAGATTGCCAGATGGAAAAGCGTGATTCATCACTCCAGAAAAGGTGTCTTCACTCTTCTGGAGTCCAGTGGCGACGTGCTTTACACCACTGCATCCGATGCTTTGCTTTGGACTTGGTGATGTATGGCTGAGTTGCAGCCACGGAAACCCATTCCATGAAGCTCTCTACGTACTGTACGTGGGCTAATTGGAAGGTCACATGACGTTTGGAGCTCTGTAGCAACTGACTGTGCAGAAAGTTGGCGACCTCTTTGCACTATGCGCTTCAGCATCTGCTGACTCCTCTCCGCCAGTTTACGTGGCTACCACTTTGTGGCTGAGTTGCTGTTGTTCCCAAACTCTTCCATGTTCTTATAATAAAAATGACAGTTGACTTTGGAATATTCAGGAGCGAGGAAATTTCACGACTGGATTTGTTGCACAGGTGGCATCGTATGACAGTTCCACGCTGGAAATCACTGAGCTCCTGAGAGCGGCCCATTCTTTCACAAATGTTTGTAGAAACAGTCTCCATGCCGAAGTGCTTGATTTTATACACCTGTGGCCGGGCCAAGGGACTAGGACACCTGGTTCTGATCATTTGAATGGGTTGCCAAATACTTTTGGCAATACAGTGTACATACAGTATATGTAAATCTCACGTCCCACAATAGTATATTGGAAGTATGCTGTCCAATATCTAGCCCTATAGTTGAAATTTGGACAATTTAAAAGTGCTTTCATTAAGTACACTGTAAAAAAAAATCCTATTTTTATGGTTAATTTACTCTAAATTTCTACTGTAATTTTTCTATTTTTTTAAAATAGTTTATAAAACTGTAGAATTTAAGACATTATCTGTAAATAAACAATCCGCCTGTTATTTTAAGTAATATGCCAGTAAAGACAAACTGTATATTTCTATTTTTTTTACAGAAAATACCAAATTAATTATACATAGCATTTTGTGTTTTCTTAAATTACTTTCAAATTCATGTAAAATTACAGTAATTATCTTTCATTAAATATGTAGCTTATTATATAAAAGTCTATGTCCATACTAACAATCTAACACAGGGGTGTCAAACTCAAATACAGAGTGGGCCAAAAATTAAAACTGAACAAAGCCGCGGGCCAAGGTTGAACAAATTAACCTTTAACCTTTTACGAGCTATCGTCAATCCGCTTTTCATCCATTCTAACATCGTTCAGACCCAGTCACAAGATATGTGCGGCTTCTGTACGCACACACGAGCAAATGCAACGCATACTTCATCAACAGCGATACAGGTTACACTGAGGGTGCCAGTATAAAACACTTTAACACTGTTAGAAATATACCCCACACTGTGAATCCACACCAAACAAGAATGACAAACACATTTCGGGAGAACATCCGCACCGTAACACAACATAAACACAACAGAACAAATACCCAGAATTCTTTGCAGCACTAACTCTTCCGGGACGCTACAAAATACACCCCCGCTACCACCAAACCTCCCCCCCCACACACACACACCTTGTAGCGTCCCGGAAGAGTTAGTGCTGCAAAGGGTTCTGGTTTGGTGTGGATTCACAGTGTGGCGTATATTTCTAACAGTGTTAAAGTTTTTTATTCGGCTACCCTCAGTGTAAACTGTATCGCTGTTGATGAAAAATGCTTTGCATTCTAATGTGTGTACGTGCAGAAGCCGCACATGTTATGTGACTGGACCAGCACTCGGCTGGCCGGCTGGCTGGCATTTGTAAGACTCCCCGGAGGATCGGCGGGCCAGCTTTAGTGTTAATTTGATATCGCCTCAAGGGCCAAGTGAAATTACACGGCGGGCCAAATATGGCCCGCGGGCCAGAGTTTGACACCCATGCTGTAGAATAAAGGTATTTTTCTGTGGAACTGCCAGCATTGTCACTTCATTAAAGGTGTTTGATCGTAATAATTTGGAAAAACTCTGTAGAATAAAGGTATTTTTCTGCAAAACTGTTTGCATCGTCACTTTATTAAAGGTGGTTGATCTTAATAATATAGTAAAAATCTGTAAAATTGCAATATTTTTCCGCAAAACCTTTCATGAAAATTTCTGCAAATATAATGTTTTTGATCATTATTTGGTTTACAATGTTTTACTATAATTTTATGGTTTTCGTTTGGCAGCCGTAGCTGCCAGTAGATGACCGTTTTTTTACAGAATTTTTTTTTTACAGTGTATATTATATATATAATATATTATATATATTATATTATTTATTATTATTACTGTCTATTGTGTGCGAACTGTGGTGCTGAATTTCCCCCAGGGATCAATAAAGTACTACTATTCTATTCTATTCTATTCTAAGCCCTACTATGAATACGACATTGTGTAAGTCTGTAGCTTCAATGCTAAGGATCTCGTTAGTGTGTCTCCAAAAAAACATGTTGTCCACTTTTTGCATATACACTGTGATGTGCGTGGACATTCATAACTTGTAAGGCTTTGGTTTTTTACTTCTTTACTTCACTTATACCACATACAACAACATTACATTAACGGACCCATAGTGTCCAGATCATCGACATTTCACTAACAAGTTTGTAGAGGATGCCCTTTAGTGGGTTCTGCAGACCACCACACACTGCCAGGAGAGCCCTGATCAGGGTTATAACACTGTTTATTTGCATAAATTAGTGCAAGGGTTTTGCTTTCCAGCAATCTGTCGTTTCGTGTCCGTGTCTCTCTCCAGCTCCAACAACGTGTCTCAATCCGGCTGCTGCTAATAAAGGCGACAGGTCATTACGCACCTGTCGCTGTCTTCGAGGCCGATCCTGGCACACCCCGTTCCGCGGCAGGCCTGCAGGTCACGCCCCCCCTCCACAAAGTTCTCCTTATGTATTTATGTCATTTGCCTTAAAGGGGAACTGCACTTTTTTGGGGAATTCTGCCTATCGTTCACAATCATTATGAGAGACAAGAAGACAAAAAGTTTTTTTTTTTTTTTCGCTTTCTAACATATAAAAATTGTCTCGTTCTCGGTGGCAAGAAACGCAGCTAATAGGAGCAAACAAATTTACCTCTAAATCACTTTAAAAATGCATTCCAAAACTGTCAACAATGCTTAATTTACATACTGTAACCTGTATAATAACCAAGTTGTATTAATATTGTCATTGTAAGAGCGATTACAGAGGAACTCTTTTTCTAGCGTACTAACACATCAATATTAGCCGTAAAAGCTAACTACGGCAAGTGATAAGCTAGCTTCTACAACAACATTAAACGCGTTTGAGTTTATAATGCACAACACTGTGCTGAGTGAAAAAGATGAACAATCATATTACAGTCTCTGTAAAGTATTATTTCATGTAGCCAGACAGTGTATGTATGTACTGTAGTTGTAATAACACACATGTTGCGTGTATCATGATTGATTTTAATGTGACTCGCGCGATGGACAGTTGTTCGTCTTGTCCAGCTGGCCGGGGACGTTTCCTGTTGATTTTTGGTAAACAATCCATTTATGTTGAAATAGCTTGGCTTCAAGTTCCACATTTAAAGGAGCCATATGTAAGAATCTGGCCAGAAATGGTATTGCAATCATGGTCAAAATTCTGCAATCCCCCCTCCCCCCTAACTGAGGTTGCCAGATACGCAGCCGAATCCAGCTCGATCAACTGGGCTACTCCAAGGAACTTTAAATGGCAAGCGATGAATCCTACGCTGTAGGACTGACATGTGGTTACTGTCAGTACTATCAGAAAACTAAGACTAAAACAAACTACAACCAACGCTAGCAATGGTTATACTGGTGAAAATAAGTAGAGCATGCTTAGCAGCCTAATGTATGGCCAAAACTAAAGAGGAGACATTTTACCAAGGTATGCCTATAAGCTACTTTTTCAAACGTTTCACATTGCCATATAACTTAGTACATGTAGTCCACAATATGCAAACATTAATGAGGAATTGTTTTATCATGTGATTTGGCTGTCCCCATACATTTCACATTGCCATAATGACAGCCGTGCTAATGTTGGAACCCATTTTCTCAGCGTATCAGCATTATTAGAAGGAAATAGGCACTGATACTACCCATATCCACATTGGTTGTATATGCCCAAAATATATTTTGCCCTATCAGTTGGATGACACATCCACATACAGGCTAAAGGGCATATATTCCCCCGTTAGCCTATATGTTGATGTGTCATTGACCAGTGCTAGCATGCTAAGCACTGGTTGCAGGAACATACTAGCTTTGTTAGGCAAGGTCATAGACTGTATTGGACTATATAGTTGACATACCAAATGTCAATTTCCATTTATTACAAGTAATAAGAAAACGTAAATGCCTGACTTACCTATCAAAGAGGAAATTAGCAAGTTCGGCATCAGATGAAAACATTTTCTCCGCCTTCAATCAGAAGTTGAGGCCTTTTAGATTTTACTAAGGTCTGACATGTTTAGTAACTTTACCAGTGGCAGTAGCCAGACGAACATGGTGGTTCGTAACTGGCAACCTGGATGTGACACACTCATGGACTTTCTAATTGGTTAAACGGTGAAGGGCATCGAAATGAAAACAATGACAATATTTCGGGGCTGTAAATCTAATTTTGAAATGATCATATCCTGGCTGAACTACCATTATCAGTTATAGAGGTATTGGAAAATAACATGATTTATTAATGGCTTTTGACATATCAGGGCCATTTAATCATGTCTTGACATGAAATGATTACATATGGCTCCTTTAAATAGTAAAAAAAAAAGACGTGTGTTTTTGTCTCTCATAATGATTGTGACGATAGGCAAAATTCCAAAGAAAAGTGCATTTCCCCTTTAATACCAATTTGTTTTTGGGTAAAGATTAGATACAGTAACTAACTCCCCCTTTCCATCGCCTCACTCAATATGCCGCCCCCTCTTGGTGTGCTGTCCTCTACAGAACAGGAGCCCATTTCCTCGCATAGACAGTGTGCTCTGTACCGAGGATGTCGTTGTGGCATGTGCAGCCCTTTGAGACACTTGTGATTTAGGGCTATATAAATAAACATTAATTGATTGATTGATTGATAAAGGCCTGTAAAAATATTGTTTTGATCATTTAATTGCATGTTTTTGTCACCCTGGTGCATGATTACTTCAAAACCGAAAGGGGTAACATCATGAACAGAAAATAAATGGATTGATTTTACCTGTTGACACTTTTTTTTTAGGTCCAAAACTAGGAAATATGTGCCAATGTTGTCAGTATTAGACGGGCTCTTTTAAGAGTGGGGGATGTAGGTTTTTCCTGAATGATTGCATGATAAGCCTTCCACAAGTTTGAAAAGGTGCCTCTTCTCTCAAATGTACCATGATTTCCGGACTATAAGGCGCACTTAAAATCTTTTTTTTTCTCTCAAATATCGACAGTGCGCCTTATAACCCGGTGCGCCTAATGTACAGAATAATTCTGGTTTTGCTTACCGAAATCGAAGCAATTTTATTTGGTAAATGAATGGTAAGTGTGACCAGTAGATGGCAGTCAAACATAAGAGATACGTGTAGACTGCATTATAATGGCAATATGAATTAAGTAAACAACACCAACATTTTATATGTTCCATTGAAAATGTAGAACATTACACACGGCGCTCAAAAATCTATCAAAATGTTTTAGTACGACTTTGGTAAGCTATGAAGCCGCACCGGTTGATGTGCTTCAACATACGAGTATTATTATGGTGTGTGTATAAGGTAAGACATATTATCTGATGGTTTGTTTCACAATATTATGCAAAAGCAACTTTTCTTCCCTTCTGGTACCTGCTGATATGTATTTGGGATCTGCATAAATCCTGAAAAATTGCGCGAGTCCGCCTCTGTAGTCCGTGCCGACACCGTAGTCGATAAGCTTCTTCTTTTTCTCTATCTTCTTGTTATGGGACATTCATGCTCCGCTGTTGCCATTTCTAATATGAAGTAGTGTAAAGTTCTTACTTATATCTGTCAGTAAACTCTCCATGAAAGTGCTAAAACATACCGGTGTAGTGAGTTTACATTATTCACCCAAGGAACTTTAGTTATTAGAGAGTTCCGGTCGGACGGTTTTTCACGGGACACATTTTCGGTGTTGTTGTTTCCGGATTAGGGGAGATGCTGCTCCGTTATTGATTGAAGTAAAGTCTGAATGTCATTAAAACAGTTAGCTCCATCTTGTGACACTTCTTCCCCTCCCGTCCTTGCACGCTACACCGCTACAACAAAGATGACGGGGAGAAGACGCTGTCATAAGTTAGTATTTATGTGAGCCACGTAAATAAGACCGCCCACAAAACGCTGCATCCGGAAGCGACTGTCAGAAAGCGGCTTGAAGATGATCTGTAAAACATCATCTATGCAACATTTTGACCAAAGAACCATGTTATGTAGACAACAAGGAAGTGTTTCACATTTAGAGAAAAAAAAAAAAAAAGTCTCCTTTAATGCGCCTTATAATCCGGTGCGCCTTATATGTGAAAAAAGAAGCAAAAAAATAGACCATTCATCGGCAGTGCGCCTTATATGGTCCGGAAAATATGGTGTAGCAGACAAGTTGGGAGATAATATCATTTGTTATCATCGTTTGGTGGCACTGTTCGGACATAATTGAAAAAACAATGTTGCACAATAGGTGTGTGTTACCGCCCATGTTAAAGACTCTAGTACTTTCACCTTCACTGTTATGGTAGCTAACAGGAAGCAAATCAGTGAGCAAAAACAAAAGGGACTCAAGTTGAGTCGGCGGGTCATGTGTCAAACTGTCATCATTAGTGCGTGTAATCGCTCATTGTCAGCCTCAGCTGTCACTCTCACAGTGGCGATGCTTATCAGCCATTACACAACACAGGCGGCCTCTTACACACTCTTACTGACGCGTCTGGACAGGTGAGGACTCGGTGTTCGATGTGCCATTACATAAGGGTTTTCAGACTGGCGAAAAGCATTTACTCTATAAAACGTTGGAAATGAGTAGTCTGTGCACTCTTGAATGCCGAAGCTTTAAATAGATGGCAGTCGGGGGCACAGGTGTGAGCTGCTGCCCAGGTGCACCTCCACAGGCCCCCATAATCAGCACTCGACGGGGCTAATGACAGGGTGCTGCTGTCAGACACCCACACACACTCATGCACACACGCTAGAAAAGCCTCGATGGTTTGCACGCACATCGTCTTATCACTGTTTTGCAATGTGTTGGCACCTCACTCAGGTCAACACATCCATAACAAAACCCGAGAACAACAGCTGTGCATGCGCTTATATAAGCCGCTACCGACTCACTGTGCAAACCTGTTGACCTCCAGCCGACGGGAGCGGAGGGGGGTCCAGTCAAGTCAGTTTTATTTATACACAGCTGTAGTTATCTAAAGACATTGAACACACTGAGCAGGTCTCCGACCAACTGAAAGCCCACATGAGCAGGCTCTGAGACATGGGAAAACTCAGAAACGTTCTACAGTGTTCCGTAAGTCTCCGGTAATAAAATCGTGCACAAAGCAAACAGCAACCTGGTACCCATTAATGCACAAATACATGTTCAACAAGAAAGAAGTACGACCTAAAAGAGGAATGAAGTTGAAAACATCCATATCCGTATGCACAACACTAAATGAATAAAGCATGTCAGTATGCGAAATAAAATGATAGTAGGGCTCAAGTAAGGAACTTACAGTAACTAATATGAGCCAGTTGAAGAAAACTAAATATATGGAGAAAAAAACCTTACTGTCTGATATTGTTAAGCTGAATTTCATGGGCTTTTTTTAATTTACTGTAAGAAGTTATTGCTTAATCTTATGTACTTTAGTCTTTAAACCTTGAAACCCTGTTTTACTCTCTTTTATTTTTAAACTGTATTTATATTTGCATTTGTTTTCTCGTATCTGTAGTGATTTATTTACTAACTTATTTATTTATTTATTTAATATCTTTTTTTTTCTTCTTACTTTTCTATTGTTTTTCCATAAAAACACATTCTCTATTCTTTTTTTATTTACCTTTACAATATGGTCAAACATAGTGGTGTCCTGATACAGCTTTTCCACTTCCGATAATATACCGATATCGGCACTTAAATATAGGCCAATACTGATGGTAATTTGATACAATATCAGCATGAATCATACATACACTGAACAAAAACAAAACGCAACACTTTTGTTTTTACTCCCATTTTTCATGAGTTGAAATAACGTGGAGTATATACACAAAAGACCCATTCCTCTCAATATTGTTCACAAATCTGTCTAAACCTGTGTTAGTGAGCATTTCTTCTTTGCCAAGATAATCCATCCCACCTCACAGGTGTGGAATATCAAGATGCTGATTAAACAGCATGATTATTGCAGAGGTGTGCCTTAGGCTGCCCACAATAAAAAGCCACTCTGAAATATGCAGTTTTATCACACAGCACAATGCCACAGATGTTGCAAGTTTTGAGGGAGCGGGCAGTCGGAATGCTGACTGCAAGAATTTCCACCAGAGCTGTTGCCTGTGAATAGAATGTTCATTTCTCTGCCATAAGCCGACTCCAAAGTCGTTTCTGAGAATTTGTCAGTACATCCAACCGGCCACACAACTGAAGACCATGTGTAACCACACCAGCTCAGGACCTCCACATCCAGTAGTTGCACATCCATGATCGTCTGAGACCAGCCACCCGGACAGCTGCTGCAACAATTGGCTTGCATAACCAAATAATTTCTGCACAAACTGTGAGAAATGTATGTTTAGCTTGTGTGCTACTGTGTGCTGAGCTGTTGTGCAGCTGCCAGCTCTTAGTAGCGTCATTTACATTTAGCTTTTGTAAATGACTTTACTAAAATACAAGAAAAAACAACCTTGTGTGTTTATTGGAGGACATTCAAATGTGCTTTTCACAAGCAAACACACTGCTTGTATGTCGGAGATTTTAGATGCAAGCCGATATAATCCGATACTTACTGGTATCGGACCGGGACAGCCCCAGTAACATTTTGAACACAAGACGTGACCATATTTTTGCTGAGACATGGAAAATGGGTCGGATTGAATGACCTTTTTGCTAATCTTTTTCGTGCACGTCGAATTATGAAAATGTAAAGCAGAACATTTTTTTATTAAATATAGATTTGTTCAGCATATTAGAAATAAACTCAACAATTACCATTATGTATTGTGGCAGTGTCCCTATTGAAGTGGCCAGTCGCTGGAAGATGAAGACATCGTCTGTGTGCTATAATCCTGTCATGATGATTTCCTGAGGAACAGCATGGAAGTTATTGAAGACAGGTAAGGTAGCCCAGCAGCTGGTTGCTCTTTCAGTATATGTGTCATCATATATGAGAGCGTGCACAAAAACAAGACTTTTTTTTCCCCTCATAGCGATGTCAAGTAATGTAATAATGAGGCGGATCTGGCCTCCAGTCTAGCCAGGATGCCATTATGAGATACCCACGTGCTATTTTTAACCCCGTCCCTCCCCACTTGGACCGCACTCACATCTCCGCCTGTGTGTTTTTCTTTACATTCATGCCTATAAATCAGCATTTGGTAGACCATCTGGATCTCAGACACATCTTTCACTTTTCTTTTTTTCTGATTACACGCCTTGTCGGAGCTCTCTTCCCTAAAACTTTTCATCGTCCTCTGTGACCCTGCCAACTGAAACACTGGCTGGACCTAATCCTGTGCATTTCTGTCAGCTGCAGAGCAAACAGGAGCCCTGACCCAGAGACCTTAGTGAGGAAATAATGAGTCCACAAGGTGTGAATCCAGTATACCTAAATGCTATTACAGACAGTTTTTAAGATGAACATGTTTGAACTTTTATGCATAGGTAACTTGTAAGGACAGTAATATGTGTCCTTAGGGCCTGTTTATGAGCACTTAATGTGAGACTTCTGAGAAAAGAGGCGCCTCTTATCATGTTGTTGTGAAGGTATAACCTCCCTCCTTATCGACGTTAGCTACAACCCCACAAACTTCAAGACTTAGACTTAGACTTAGACATCCTTTTTATCATCATTCAAATTTGAACTTTACAGTACAGATAAGAACGAAATTCCGTTGCATTAGCTCGTTGTAGTGCAGGATAAAAGAGCAATAAGGTGCAGATATAAATAAATAGATTACTGTACAGATATGCATCCACGTTTATGGATGTATGTGATCTGTACAGTCTAAGACTAGATCTGACCAATCTAAGTCTAAGACTAGATCTGACCAATCTAAGTCGAAGACTAGATCTAAGCTTACTTGGATGAGAGTTGAAACGTCTTCTCAGACAAACCAAACAGTCCAGTTATATTGCACTTTTTCATATGCATCCACGTTTATGGATGTATGTTGTATTGTCTTTATATTCCAGCGAGTTAATACATTTTTGGGGGGAATTGAGGGGATTATTATGATTTGTTCAAGAGTCTTATGGCCTGAGGGAAGAAGCTGTTGCAGAACCTGGAGGTTCTGCTACAGAGGCTGTGGAACCTCTTTCTAGAGTCCAGCAGTGAAAACAGTCCTTGGTGGGGTTGGGAGGGGTCTCTGCAGATTTTTTAAGCCCTGGTCAGTCAGCGGCTTTTTGCGATCTCCTGGATGAGAGGAAGAGAAGTCCTGATGATCTTTTCTGCCGTCCTCACCACTCTCTGCAGAGACTTCCAGTCTGAGGCACTGCAGGCTCCAGTCCAGACAGAGATGCAGTTGGTCAGTAGGCTCTCTGTAGTGCCTCTGTCGAATGTGCTGAGAATGGGGGGAGGGAGCTGTGCTCTTTTCATCCGATGCAAAAAGTGCATGCGCTGCTGAGCTCAGGTCATATTGTCAGTTATCTTCACCCCCAGGAACTTGGTGCTACTTACGATCTCCGCCGCTGTGCCGTTGATGAAGAGTAGAGCATGGCTGGACTGGTGCCTCCTGAAGTCGACGATGATCTCCTTGGTCTTGTCGACATTCAGGACCAGGTTGTTGGTTCTGCACCAGTCAACCAGATGTTTCACTTCCTCCCTGCAGTCCATGTCGTTGTTGTCACGGATGAGGCCCACTACTGCTGTGTCGTCCACATACTTCACAATGTGGTTAGTAGTGGACCTGTACTAGTGGACCTGGCGCAGCAGTCATGGGTCATCAATGTGAACCGCAGCGGACCCAGGAAGCAGCCCAGGCGGGAGCCGGTGCTCAGGGAGATGGCACTGGAGGTATTGTCGCCCACTCTCACAGACTGAGGTCTGTCTGTTCTAAGCTCAGGTGGAGTGCAGAAGAGATGGCGTCTTCTGGGGAGTGGTTAGGGCGATAAGCAAACTGGTATGGGTCAAATGGGGGGGGGGGGGGGGGGGGATCTGGAGACAATGTATTCCTTTACCTGCCTCTCGAAGCACTTCATTATGATGGGGGTGAGTGCCACGGGGCGATGATCATTGAGGGAGGAGATTGTGGGTTTTTTAGGTACTAGGATGATTGTGGCCGTCTTAAAACATGATGGTATCACAGCCTGGGTCAGCGAGGTGTTGAAGATGTCTGTGAGAACCCCAGCCAGCTGGTCGGCACATCCCTTTAGCACCCTGCCCGGAATGTTATCAGGTCCCGCTGCTTTCCGGGGTTCACTCTCCTCAGGGTTCTCCGGACATCCGCTGTGTACAGGTTGAGCGGTGCTCATCAGGGCGAGGGATGGATTTCCTCGCCGGAGTGGTGTTAAGTGCCTCAAACCTCGCAAAGTGGTTGTTGAGGTCGTTCAGAAAGCTGATGCTGTTGTCACAGGGACAGGGGGTGGCTTTATAGTCCGTGATGACATGTATGCCCTGCCACATTAGTCTCGTTTGTGGGGACAGCTTTGTAAAAATAACAAAAACACAGGCTTCGCTACACATCGTGAAATGCATCCTGGAGCTCTGTCAGCTATCCGTCGGTTAGCTACAGACGTGAGGAACTGTAAATTTGATTATTTTGTTTTTATTCAAAGAATAGGCTAACCTAGCATGATATCCAAATGTGAGTGTAAAGATAGCACTGTAGCTATGCTAGTGTTGCTAACATCTTCCTGTACCACTCCTTGAAGGGCCTATCATGCAAAACCAACTTTTTTTTTTACCCGATGGTACCGGTGAAACTCAACCGTGGAGGCATTGCACAGATAATTATTCATACTTTCTCCAAAAGTCAGTTTATAATTGTGTTAAAGTGTGATGTTATGTTCAGGTGTGACGTCAGCGGATTTTCTATTATTTATAGACCTGATTATCGCAAAAGGTCTCAATGTTTCTGACGTTCTTGTGATTGATCCTTCATTGTCTGATCATTTCTGTGTTTTCTCTAATATTTCTGTAATTTCGGACAATAAAAACAGAATCAAAGAATGTCAAAAAGCGGTACATAAATGAACATGCTAATGTCCTCTTTAAAAACGCCATCTCCTCAATACCACCTCTAAACCCATGTCATGCTGATGATCTTGTAAGCAACTTTACTTCCAAAATTGCGAATATCATAGATATCATTGCACCTGTTACAGTTAAAACGATTTCTGGTAAGCAAAAGGCACCCTGGAGAAAATCTGCTGTTGTAACAGCCCAGAGAAGAGAGTGCAGGAAGGCTGAACGAATCTGGCGGAATAAAAAACTTCATATTCACAATGACATCTATAAAGAGAGCCTCCAGGCCTACAATTTAGTCGTCTTAAAAAGTGCTAGAGAAACATTCTTCTCCAATATCATAAACAGCAACACTAATAAGGCCAAAACCCTATTTGCAACCGTTGACAGACTGACCAACCCCCCAACACAAATACCAGCCGAATTCCATTCCACGCAGAAATGCAATGAGTTTGCATTCTTTTATACTGATAAAATTGAAGGCATCAGACTCGCCATCAATATCTCAAGTAAAAAAGTTGGATCACCACCCCATTTAGGCAAAAGTAACACAGCACCGATGGCAAGCTTTAATGCCATAGACTTTAAAACTCTAGTGGAACCGATGACAGCTCTAAAGTCATCCACCTGCTGCCTTGATGTTTTACCTACCAACTTCTTTAAGAATGTTTTTGACTGCCTATCAACAGACGTCTTGCAAATAGTTAATTCTATTCAATCGGGCAATTTCCCGAAGGCTTTCAAAACTGCAGTCATTAAACCTCTTCTAAAAAAGCAGAGCCTAGATGCCTCTGTTATCAACAACTACAGACCAATTTCAAATCTACCATTCATAAGTAAAATAATTGAGAAAGTTGTCCTCCAACAGCTAAATCACTTCTTGGCTTCTACTGGCTGCCACAACAACTTCCAGTCAGGATTTCGACCTCTTCATAGCACAGAAACTGTTACGCTTGCGAGGCATAGTGATGCCGGAGGTCGTCTTTTCAAATTGCAGAGGGATGTCAGGAAGCGGCTTGCAGGTAGGAATACATTATTTATTTTAGTTGCAGACCAAAATATACTGCACGGCACGGAAAACAAAAGAGTAGCCAAAAGATGCTAGTAACAAAATACAGACCATGAGCGTAAACGAGAGTGTAACTTGTTGCATGGGAGCAAACAAGTTAAAGTCTAAAGTTAATGATTATTTGCAAAAAAAAAAAAGTTTATCAGTTTGAACATCAAAATGTTGTCTTTGTAACATATTCAACTGAATATGGGCTGAAAATTATTTGCAAATAAAGGTGGATTAAAAAAAATAATGATCATTTTAATGTCGTGCTCTGTGACTACTATTTATGGAAATGGAGGAGACAATGAAGTTTAAGTAGGTCAGAAATTTGTGAATGGTACCATAGCAATGTTTGCTCGAGCTGTTGTGTAGCTAGCTTTGCCTTCTACTGCAAGACAAGTTGCTGCAGCTTTTGCAGCCCTTTGAGACATTTGTGATTAAAAGCTATATAAGTAAACATTGATTGATTGAAAAGCCTCACCACAGATTTCCACTGAATGTGAAACAGCCACGGACTGGCTTCACCACGGGAGGTCGCCGCCCTCTGCTGTCCGGCACTGCGCACTACCATTCTTTTATGGCTCCGTCATGCACGAAATAGTGCAAACTTATACAAGAGCTCGCAAATCTGCGTGTAATCACGTGATGAGGGAAGTAGTAATAAAGCAAACCACAAAACGTTTATTATGTCCTTCCAGAGAAGCAGAAGCGAATAAACTCGGTCCTGGCTTAATAAACTAGTTTATTTTCTGCAGCATGCAACAATACAACAGTGACATCATCCCAGGCGAGCTTGTCACAACAACCACTCTCCTGCTTTCCCGGTCTCCGTATAAGCTGATATTTGACACAGGTCCCCATATCCCCATTTAGCTGTCCGGGATATGCCTATACATTATTCTTTAATTTTGGGGAGGCATTTTGCAAGATGCCCGAACTCCTCTCGGTGTGGCTTTACTGTGAGCTCCTCCCGAATGACAGAGCTTCTCACCTTATCTCTAAGGGAGAGCCCCGCCACCCGATGGAGGAAACTAATTTCGCCTGCTTGTACACGTGATCTTGTCCTTTCAGTCATAGTTCATGAATAGAGACGTAGATCGACCGGTAAATTCAGCAATTCGCCTTCCGGCTCAGTTCCTTCTTTACCACGACGAATCGACACAGTGTCTGCTTTACTGAAGACGTGCACCGATCAGCCTGTTGATCTCACGATCCACTCTTCCCTCACTCGTGAACAAGACTCCGAGGTACTTGAACTCCTCCACTTGGGGCAGGACATCCTCCTCAAACCGTAGATGGAACTCCACCCTTTTTTGGATGAGAACCATGGACTCGGACTTGGAAAGGCCAATTTTCATCCCAGTTGCTTCACACTCGGCTGCGAACCGAACCAGTGAGAGCTGAAGATCCTGGTCAGGTGAAGTCAGCAGGACCACATCATCTGCAAAAAGCAGAGACTTAATCCTGCAGCCACTAAAACGGATCCCCTCAAGCCCTGACTGTGCCTAGAAATTCTGTCCATAAAAGTTGTAAACAGAAACGGTGACAAAGGGCAGCCATGGCGCTCAATGCGGACCAAGCTCTGACACCGATCATACAGGGAGCGGACCGCCACAATCAGACAGTCCGATACCCCATACTCTCTGAGCACTCTCCACAGGACTTCCCGAGAGTCACGGTCGAATACCTTCTCCAAGTCCACAAAACACATGCAAACTCTCAAGGATCCTGTCGAGAGTATAGAGCTGGTCCACAGCACTTTTAAACTGTACTAATTTCAGCAATTCTATTGTGGGACCTCTGGGACTTGTATTATAAACACTATAGTGGGCAGTCTTTAAATGCACTCTTTTACTTTGTGATATGCTATAATTACTGTACACATCTTCCCTCTGGAACCGAGTCTAGACTCTGCAGAGAGACGACTTCAGCCAAGGCCAAGCCAGAATGCCAGATAGAGAGTTCAGACTAAGGTTGTACAGTATACTGGCACTGGTATAGTATCGCGGTACTAATGAATCAAAAAGTACCGGTTCCCGGGCATGACGGCGCGTCATTATCACTGCAGGACGAGGAATAGCTAAACATGCTTCACTACTCACCGTAGGAGGATACGATAACTAACCGCTAACAGCAAGCTAGCACACCTGACATCCACTGTAATGATACCAAGTAAAATAGCGTATCTAGTCAATACTACTATGATGTCATCGATATTTTTTATCGTCACAAAACCTTTTTTCCTTTTTTTAAAATTCATAGTATGTTTATAAACTCAGGAAATACGTCCCTGTATTCATGAGGACTTTGAATACTACCAATGTATGATCCTGTAACTACTTGGTATCAGATCGAAACCTAAATGTGTGGTATCATCCAAAACTAATATAAATTATCCAAACAACAGAAGAATAAGTGATTATTACATTTTAACAGAAGTGTAAATAGAACATGTTAAAAGAGAAAGTAACCAGATATTAACAGTAAATGAACAAATGGATTAATAATACATTTTTACAGTTTGTCCCTCATAATTTTGACGAAATAGAATGATAAATGGCACAATATGTTGCTGCATACACTACCGTTCAAAAGTTTGGGGTCACCCAAACAATTTTGTGGAATAGCCTTCATTTCTAAGAACAAGAATAGACTGTCGAGTTTCAGATGAAAGTTCTCTTTTTCTGGCCATTTTGAGCGTTTAATTGACCCCACAAATGTGATGATCCAGAAATCTTCAATCTGCTCAAAGGAAGGTCAGTTTTGTAGCTTCTGTAAGGAGCTAAACTGTTTTCAGATGTGTGAACATGATTGCACAAGAGTTTTCTAATCATCAATTAGCCTTCTGAGCCAAAGAGAAAACACATTGTACCCTTAGAACACGGGAGTGATAGTTGCTGGAAATGGGCCTCTATACACCTATGTAGATATTGCACCAAAAACCAGACATTTGCAGCTAGAATAGTCATTTACCATATTAACAATGTATAGAGTGTATTTCTTTAAAGTTAAGACTAGTTTAAAGTTATCTTCATTGAAAAGTACAGTGCTTTTCCTTCAAAAATAAGGACATTTCAATGTGACCCCAAACTTTTGAACGGTAGTGTATGTCAGCAGACTAACTAGGAGCCTTTGTTTGTTTACTTACTACTAAAAGACAAGTTTACTAGTATGTTCACTATTTTATTTAAGGAACAAATTGTTCTTCGATTGCAATGATAAACATATGTTTAATGTACCGTAAGATTTTTTGTTAAAATAAAGCCAATAATGCCATTTTTGTGGTCCCCCTTATTTAGAAAAGTACCAAAAAGTATCAAAATACATTTTGGTACCGGTACTGGTACTAAAATATTGGTATTGGAACAACACTAGTTCAGACAAAGACTAAATCGTACAAAATCTACATCAATTTTGTTCTAATCCAGTTATTATTAGGTATTAAGTTGAAACACATTTTTTAGAGAATAATTAGTTTTACATGCAGAAAACAATGTGAAATACATTAAATGATGAATGAAATGGACACGCACGTTTCACGTTATATACCCACAAAACGCCTAATTGGGCAAACTTAAAACACACACAAGCCTTACAGTAAAGCTAATCTCCTTGTAAGGTCATTGTTGCATGGAATTAAAACACATTACTGCACATACCGGCAAGCTGACCAATGTTTGGACATCCTGGGCATGCACTATGGCATCTTACATAACCTCACATTTAGCCCTCGCCACCTCCACTAATAGCCCGCTAAAGATACAAAATAAATATCTTTCAGCAAACACATTTGTTTTTTGTCGCCCCCCCACCCCACCCCACCCCTCCTCATGCTGATACCAAGCCCAAACAAAGAACAGTGACACAGAGCAGCAACCTCAAGCCAGAGTTGCCAGACAAGACCTTGTGTTTGCAGAGCAAAATGTGGATTCCTGGCAACAGGAAGCTTTGGGTGGCAGACAGAGGAGGGAAAGATGAGAGGATGTGGAGAAGACAGTTGTGGCTTGGCAGAGTAGCCCTGCATTGAAGCCTCTTTATTTAGTGAGAGTGAATGTGGCAGAAAGGGATGATTATGGCTCCTGGAATAGCATAATTAGAGAGAGAGGCCTTCCAGTCACAAGAGTTGTTTTTTTTTTTTTTTTTATCAGGTACATTTGTTATATATCTGCATTTTTTTTCCGTCTTTCTCAAATGATCTAAAATGATCTTAAGCAGGCCATTTTTTAAAAATGTATTCAAACAGAGTGGACCTCAGTTCAACATACCCACGGCATCCCTTTTCAGTCTAATGCAGGGGTTTGCAACCCAAAATGTTGAAAGAACCATATTGGACCAGAAATTCAAAAAAAAAATCTGTGTGGAGCCGCAAAAAATTTAAAAGCCTTATATAAGTGTTATAATGAAGGCAACACATGATATAAGTGTCTATATTAGCCATATTAGCCTACTATCAAAGGCTGACGCAAATATTCGTTGACAGAAAAGTTGTATTTTAATTTTTATTCTACACATTTTTGCAACATTGGAAATCATTAGTAAAATGGAGGCTTCTCACAGGATGAGATACCTCCTGGAAATTACTGGCTTATAGTGGCCAAAGGTATATATATGTGTGTGACCAAGTTAAAGGGAACTGCAGGCTGTCTCCTTCTAATGGATTTATTATGTATACAGTATATATTTATTATATATTATTATTCTTTGCAAGCAGGATAAGGTTTGCTGTGGTCTGGAACAACATGGCACACAAAAAACTTAGAGAAGTGCTGCCAATATTACATACAGATAATGTGTCATGAGACATGCAAATATAAATTAAATACACAGAGGACATACAAGTAAAGGAAATTAAATGAGCTCAAATATACCTACAAATGATGTTATGGGTTGGAGGAGGGAGTTGTGACAGCACAGTTCCACAAGGGGGCAATATTCCATCCATCAATTGTCTACCGATTGTCCCTTTTCGGGTCGCGGGGGATGCTGGATCCTATCTCAGCTGCATTCGGGCGGAAGGTGGTGTACACCCTGGACAAGTCGCCACCTTAATATTGCTCTGTGTATTTATTATATATATCAATAATATAATATAATAATAAATAATGAACAATATAATTAATAAACTATAGAATGGAGTGTGACTAAATTCAAGAGTGTGTATGGTGTGAGACTATATGAAGCAGTTATCTGTTGAGTGTTACCGGGAGGTGTTGTTCCAAACTGGAAGTCCAAGAGGGTGAGGCAAAAAGGATGTCCGTAAGCAGGCAAAAGATCCAGGGACGAGAGAGAGGCGTCAGAGTCCGTGTCCATGTGAGGGGGGTCGAGGATCAAGGGAGGCAGTCAGAATCCAGAGGGGAACAACAGGAGATCCAACAGGTAACACTCGGGAAAGCACTGTGGGAGGACAACGAGGACATCAGAACACGAAAACGCAGAGAGAAACATAGAGGGTGGCACGATCGCCTACGGTACGCCAACAGAAGGTTATATTTCGGCCAGGGATGGCAGGTTGTGCAGGCTTATGAAGGCAGGTCTGATCATCAGCTCCAGGTGTGCAGATTGCTGATTGCCCACAGCCTTGCTGGCATGTGGGCTTGACACGGCCAGTGCGAGCAGGAGCGTGTCTCAGCGCGCTGCCAGCAGAGGTGCTGGAAGACCAAGCTGCCGGGGAAAAGCGAGTTCGAGCCCGCGCTTTGACAAATGAGGCATAATGATGCAAAACGTACATACAACTAGCCTAAATAGCATGTTAGCATTGATTAGCTTGCAATCATGCAGTGACCAAATATGCCTGATTAGCACTCCAACAAGTCAATAATAAGTCAATCGGTATTGTTGTTGTAGTGCAACAATGTTCATTGTCATGTTTAGTTTAGTTTATTAAGGATCCCCATTAGTCTACACCGCAGTGGAGACTATTCTTCCTGGGGTCCAGGCAAAAAACATCACACAATCACAAAACAAAAGATTAAAATGCAGTACAACATGATCAAATAATAAAATGTTGTAATACAAAAATAGCAACAACAAAGAACCAAAAAAATAATAATAACTTCGAGTTTACATAATATTGTTCATACCAAAGATAAAAAGAGCAATATAAAAATAGATATATATATATTTTTGCAAAAAAATAAAATAAAACAAAGAACCAATGGCCTAAAATATATACATTAGTGTACCAAAGACAAACAGTAAGTGACGAAAAAAGTTCCATCCACCATTTTCTACTGCTTGTCCCATAATCAATAAAATAGTCAATAAAAACAGTCATGACATTAGGTACAATCTAGAATAATCTCTTTCCGCAATACTTCTCCTCTTAGTCTATTCTTAAAACCCACTCTGCTGGTGATTGATACCAGATATTGTGGAAGTCGATTCCAGTAAGTGATTGCCCTATACATTACAGTCTTTTTCAAAACATCACTTTTGGGTTTAAGACGGGTGAAAGCACCTCTTAGGGCTAACCTGGTACCATAGTTGTGACTTTCACTAGCAAGCAACAGCTGAGAATACAGATATGAAGGTTTATGGTATGTATAGATTGTTTTTAAAAATAGAATCAAACTACACGCTACTCTTTCACCAACTCTCATCCATGACAATTCATTATGCATGATCTCAACGCTGGTCCTAAATGAGCAATGGAGAGCGAGTCTGGCAGCTCTGTTTTGGGTAAGCTGGATTTTATTGAGTTCTTGTTTAGATGCATTAGACCAGATTGCTGGGCAGTAGTCAATATGTGACAATACAAGGGATTGTATAACTTGTTTCATAGTTGTGTTAGTTAAAAAATAGGCACTTCTTCTTATGATTGAGATGCTTCTGCTCATTTTTGTTACTATGTTATTAATGTGAGTGGCCCAAGATAGTCTTTCATCTATTGTAACTCCCAGCAACCTGGCTTCTTTAACTTGTTCAATATGAACTCCGTTCAAAGAAACATTCAATATGCGTTCTTTTCTATGAGCATGTTTTGAGCAAATAACAAGACATTTTGTTTTGGAAATATTAAGTTTCATCTTATTTTCTGTAACCCATTTAGAAATCTGCATAACCTTGTCTTGTAGTATACTGTTCAGGTCTGTGCAATTATCAGCATAAGCATATATTGTTGTGTCATCTGCGTAAATTGCACAGCAACCATTCTTTAAAATACATGACATATCATTTACAAATATTGAGTATAATAAAGGTCCCAGGCAACTTCCCTGGGGAATACCACAATATAATGTTTTAATATTTGAAAGGGTTCCATTGAACATGACACATTGCTGTCTGTTGACTAGGTAGCTTTTCATCCAGTTAATCGCTGAGAGTTTAAAACCATAAGCAGACAGTTTTATAAGTAGTAGTTTGTGGTCAATAATATCAAAAGCAGCACTAAAATCTAATAGCACTGTGCCAACTAATAATTTACTGTCAATTTGTTTTAGCCAGTCATCTGTTAATTGTGTGAGAGCTGTGCATGTTGAATGGCCAGTTTTATATGCATGTTGAAAGTCTGAATTAATGTCATTTATAGAGAAATAATTTTGAATTTGCTTAAATATAATTGTTTCCATTAATTTTCCTAATACTGGTAAAATGCTAATTGGCCTACTATTCGATCCAGTGAATGCTTCTTTCCTATTTTTTGGTAGAGGAGTTACTCTAGCAACCTTCCATATTTGAGGATAGATTCCTTCTTTAAAACTTAAGTTAAAAATATAACATATCGGACTGGCTATTATTCCAGCTGACAATTTTAAAAGTCTACTATCTAGATTATCATGACCACAAGGTTTGTTAGATTTCAACTCAGACAATAGATTTTCAATTTCCAATACATTAGTGACTGAGAATTCAAATTTACATTTTTTGTCCTACATGATATCATTTTTAATAAGTGACTCAGATAGAATACAATTTACAGGCAGCATGCCATTTCTTATAGTATCAACTTTACTTATGAAATAATTGTTGAAGTAATCAGCAATTTCTTTGGGCTTGGTGATAAAGCCTTCACCTGATTCAATAAATGCTGGTGTTTTTCCCATTTTATCTCTACCCATGATTTGATTGAGAGTACTCCAAAGTTGTTTTCCATCATGTTTAATTTCTTCAATTCTAGATTGGTAGTACACCCTTTTTTTCTGTTTATTTAATTTGGTGACTTTGTTTCTTAAAGAGCGATATGCTAGCCAGTCCTCTGAGCTACCTGAATCTACTGCAACTCTTTTCCGTATATCTCTATCTTTCATCAAGTTTCTCAGGTCAGAGTCAAGCCAAGGGGCTTTGACAGATCTGACGGTGAGCTTCTTGATGGGTGCATGCTTATCACAGACAGAAGAAAATGACTTCATGAATTCATGCAGAGCTGCTTCAGTATGCTTTGACTCAAATACACTGTCCCACTGTATGCTATGTACGTCTTCAATAAAGGCATTATCACAGAAATGTTTGTAGAGTCTCTTATACATAATTGTAGGTCCAACTTTGGGGACTTTCACTTTTCTTGCTATAGCAATCATGTTATGATCACTAAATCCAATTGGCACAGAAACAACCTTTGAGCATTTATCTACTGAATTAGTAAAAAGATGATCTATGCAAGTTGAAGACAATACACCTGAATTGTTCATATTTATTCTGGTTGGTAGATTTATCCAACTCTCAACATTGATCCAACTCTTTTCTTTGCATATCCACTTAAATTAGCACTGGGTGGACAATTGGTACTTTGAATAAAAGTTGTATATGTCTAAAATACAAAATTATAGACAAAACTGGTTGAGATCAGCTCAGACCAAACACACACAGCCAGCACACTGTATCAGCATGCCGTCACAGAAGGAAACACCTCCTAGGTAACACATGAGTCAATCACCACGCCCCCACGCCTGTCATGTCTATGTTATTAATTTTTACTTCTCTAACTGCTTCTTTTGCTATCATTTTTCATATCATAACATACTAGTACCAAAATTATACATTGTTCATGACATTTGTTAAATTACAAAGGACTACAAGGTAGTACTATTTGCAGATGATACAACTGTTTTGTTCAGGAGAGAACCCACAGAAATTATTACAAATAATAACAGAAGAAATTAACACATTAAAACAATGGTTTGACAAAAACAGACTATCTTTGAATCTCAGTAAAACTAAAATAATGTTATTTGATAACAGTAGAAGGGAAAGTCAAACACAAATACAAATAGACGAAGTAGACATTGAAAGGTTAAAAAAAAAACATTTTTGGGTGTAATAATATATGATCAAATGAACTGGAAACCCCATGTAAAAAATATACAACATAAAGTAGCAAGAAATATTTCAATAATGAATAAAGCAAAATATGTTCTAGACCAAAAATCATTTCATATTCTTTAGTTCTCACTAGTGTTACCATATCTGAGTTATTGTGCAGAAATATGGGAAATAACTACAAATGTGCACTTCATTCACTAAAAAAAGATAAATTACAATATTACATAATGTTGGATATAGACAACATACAAACACTCTATTTATTGAATCACTAATATTGAAATTCAATAATTTGGTGCATTTGCAAACAGCTAAAATTATGTACAAAGCAAACTACGACCTGCTAGCCAAGCATGTACAACAATTATTCTCAATAAAAGAGGAGAAATATAACTTTAGAGGAAAATCTAATTTGAAACATTTGTATGCACAAATAACACTTTAAACCTTTAGCATATCCGTCCGTACGTGGAATGAAATTATGGAATGGGTTAAGCAAATAAATCAAACAAAGCACTAATATGATTCAGTTTAAGACTGTTCAAACTACAAGTATTCACAAAGTTCAAAGAAGAACAATTATGGTGAATATCTTGAACCTTCGTGGGATCACACTCCTCAGCCTTCCCGGTAAGGTCTATTCAGGTGTACTGGAGAGGAGGCTACGCCGGATAGTCGAACCTCGGATTCAGGAGGAACAGTGTGGTTTTCGTCCTGGACCAGCTCTATACTCTCGGCAGGGTCCTTGAGGGTGAATGGGAGTTTGCCCAACCAGTCTACATGTGCTTTGTGGACTTGGATAAGGCATTCGACCGGGATGTCCTGTGGGGAGTGCTCAGAGAGTATGGGGTAACGGACTGTCTGATTGTGGCGGTACGCCCCCTGTATGATCAGTGTCAGAGCTTGGTCCGCATTGCTGGCAGTAAGTTGGACCCATTGCCAGTGAGGGCTGGACCCCGCCAAGACTGCCCTTTGTCACCGATTCTGTTCATAACTTTTATGGACAGAATTTCTAGGCGCAGTCAGGGCGTTGATGGTATCTGGTTTGGTGGCTGCAGGATTAGGTCTCTGCTTTTTGCTTTTTAATGATGGCTTCATCTGGCCAAGATCTTCAGCTCTCACTGGAGCGGTTCGCAGCCGAGTGTGAAGCGACTGGGATGGGAATCGCACCTCCAAGTCCGAGACCATGGTTCTCGCCCGGAAAAGGGTGGAGTGCCATCTCCGGGTTGGGGAGGAGATCTTGCCCCAAGTGGAGAAGTTCAAGTACTTCGGAGTCTTGTTCACGACTGAGGGAAGAGTAGATCGTGAGATGGACAGGCGGATCGGTGCGGCGTCTTCAGTATTGCTGACGCTGTATCGATCCGTTGTGGTGAAGAAGGAGCTGAGCCGGAAGGCAAAGCTCTCAATTTACCGGTCGATCTACGTCCCCATCCTCACCTATGGTCATGAGCTTTGGGTTATGACCGAAAGGACAAGATCACGGGTACAAGCGGCCGAAATTAGTTTCCTCCGCCGGGTGGCGGGGCTCTCTCTTAGAGATAGGGTGAGAAGCTCTGTCATCCGGGAGGAGCTCAAAGTAAAGCTGCTGCTCCTCCACATCGAGAGGAGCCAGATGAGGTGGTTCGGGCATCTGGTCAGAATGCCACCCGAACACCTCCCTAGGGAGGTGCTTCAGGCATGTCCGACCGGTAGGAAGCCATGGGGAAGACCCAGGACACGTTGGGAAGACTATCTCTCCCGGCTGGCCTGGGAACGCCTCGGGATTCCCCGGAAGGAGCTGGACGAAGTGGCTGGGGAGAGGGAAGTCTGGGTTTCCCTGCTTAGGCTGCTGCACCCGCGACCCGACCTCGGATAAGCGGAAGAAGATGCATGGATGGATGGATTTTGAACCTTTTTTTTTTTTAATGAGATAATGATTATTTATGTATTTGACATTTGTTTACTTACTTATGGTATATTTAGTTATTTATTTATTCACTGTTCTGTTACAATGAAATGGGATGAAATTGATATGATATGAAAAGGGGTAGGATTAAATAAGCTCTGCTTCTTCCGACTCCTTTTCAGACGTCCTGTGATGAACCAACAAATGTGTGATGCATTACATTGTATCGTATGCATGTTCCAAATAAACTGAAACTGAAACATTTCGTATTTGCTGATGCTGTTCTGTTGTTATTGTTGTTGTTGTCTCTCAGTCTTATCCCCCTCTGTCTTCCTTTCTTTCTTCTTTCTGCTTCGGTCCGGCTGTGCCAAACTAAATCAATCCATTTAATAAAGTCAAATACAAATAAGCAGAGGTGGGACCAAGTCATTGCCCTCAAGTCTCGAGTCAAGTCCCGAGTCAAGACAGGCAAGTCCCGAGTCAAGTCCAAAGTCAAGACTGGAAAGTCTCAAGTCAAGTCACAAGTCCTGCATTTTGAGTTTCGAGTCCTTTCAAGTCCTTTTGACCACAGACTAATATTTTTACACAGATTGTGTATGCTTTTAAACCGCTGTATTTATTACTTAAAACAAGTGCATTTGAAATAGCAGGAAAGAAAATAGTACTGACATTGCAATTCATAATAGCACTATTAACCAGTCATTTTAATAGTTTAAACAATTTTAAACATTTAACTCATTCCTTTACAGAATAAACACATTTGCAAAAACAAGTGCAACTGTACTTATTTGTACAAAGGTGTTAACATTGTATTTCCATGGCATATTGCATTGTAACTAGTTCCACAGCAGTTTCTATTCTGTTCGTACCTTATCTCATTGATCTCATCTCATACTGTATGTGTGTTGATGTGTGCGTACACATGAAAAACATAACAAATACATGAACATAACAATGAACAGAGTTGTACTTTTTAGATGTCAGGGCCCTGTGCAATATGTACACATTCTTAATATAGTATATATTTTAACTGACCTTTATTTGACTATGTTTGTCTTTTTGTAGGTGGCTAAAATACGCGGTGCTGCTGACCGCCGTCTAACGTTATGTTACTGTGTGTGATACATTGACTAACGTAACGTCACCTGTAGGTACCTCATGCAACCCTGCTTAAAAAATCACTTGACAAAAAGTATGAATAAGGTAGCAAACTGCAGTGGACGCAACATATTGCCGTGTTTGAAATGACGTTATAACCATAAACATCTTATAAGTAGACGCAATATTGGTTGCTGTGACGCGAGCAATTTGCATCTTGAAGTGGTGATGAGGAGCCGGCGAGCAGCCTAAACTGACAGTTGACAGGTAGAAAACAAAGATGCCGGGCTGGTGTTCAGCGTTTTCCTGCTCAAATGAGCGGACTGTTGAAAATAGGAATCGGGGGATTACTTTTCACAAGTAAGATTTAACATTAATGTACTATTGGTTGTATTTTATGAAAATAACATTACCACAGAGTTGAGAAGGAGCAAATATCTTCAATATTTGTATGTGAAAATCACAAATAAATCTTCTGGGGGAGGATGACGCCCCTACAGGGGTTTGGTTTACAAACTTTCAGCCCCACCTAAAACAAAATTCACCAGCCGCCATTGATTATAATGCATTCTCATTTTAGGCAAAATATAAAACAATACTTTCTTAACAGTATAATTGTAACCAGGAATAAGTCTTCAAGTAACAATATTCAAATACTAACATTGTTGGGTAAAACAGAATTTGGTTTTATTCTGAATCCAGTGAAACAAATTGGTGGTTTTAGCTGATATAAAGACTTTCAGGTGTTTATATATGTTTAAGTATTTGGCAGACGCTTTTATCCAAAGCGACATACATAAAAAATACATATATAACAATCACTGTAAACATTATCATTTAAGGGAAGAATGTAATACAACATATCAATACAAAGTGTCAAGACAGAATAAACTCTCTGCTGCTGCAGCAACAGAGATACGGTCTATAAGATATATAGATATCTAATGTATTCATACATTGTTTATGTAGCATGTATATATAACGTCATCATATTGTTTCTTCAATTTAAAAATAGCTGACCGTTTTTTCCCCTTCTCTGGGATTATATTCCCAGTTTTAATCTCGGACGTCTGGTCACTTATAGCGTATAAGAATATTCTATTACTGTTAAGCAAACTATGAATAATAAAACATGTGTCTGTTATCATAGCTACACGTATGACAAAAAAGCGCGTGAACATGAGTGGTATTCAGTGAGGTAAAATGAATTAAATGCGCTGACAGTTCATTGCTCCTGCCAAATGAATTGCACTGAGTGGAGCGGATCACCACTCCAAGATGGCGGCCCCGCGTCTCGTCTGCGCCAGTAGGCAGTAGCGCTCGATGCTGCGTACCCTTATAAGATGTCTATGGTTATAACCAGAGGTGGGACCAAGTCATTGCTTTGCAAGTCACAAGTAAGTCTCAAGTCTTTGCCCTCAAGTCTCGAGTCAAGTCCCGAGTCAAGACAGGCAAGTCCCGAGTCAAGTCCAAAGTCAAGACTGGAAAGTCTCAAGTCAAGTCACAAGTCCTGCATTTTGAGTTTCGAGTCCTTTCAAGTCCTTTTAACCACAGAATAATATTTTTACACAGATTGTGTATGCTTTTAACCGCTGTATTTATTTATTAAAACAAGTGCATTTGAAATAGCAGGAAAAAAAATAGTACTGACATTGCAATTCATAATAGCACTATTAACCAGTCATTTTAATAGTTTAAACAATTTTAAACATTTAACTCATTCCTTTACAGAATAAACACATTTGCAAAAACAAGTGCAGCTGTACTTATTTGTACAAAAGTGTTAACTGTGTATTTCCATGGCATATTGCATTGTAACTAGTTCCACCGCAGTTTCTATTCTGTTCTTACCTTATCTCATTGATCTCATCTCATACTGTATGTGTGTTTATGTGTGCGTACACTTGAAAAACATAACAAATACATGAACATAACAATGAACAGAGTTGTACTTTTTAGATGTCAGGGCCCTATGCAATATGTACACATATTCTTAATATAGTACACATTTTAACTGACCTTTATTTGACTATGTTTGTCTTTTTGTAGGTGGCTAAAATATGCGGTGCTGCTGACCGCCGTCTAACGTTATGTTACTGTGTGTGATACATTGACTAACGTAACGTTAAGTATAGGTACCTCATGCAACCCTGCTTAAAAAAATCACTTGACAAAAAGTATGAATAAGGAAGCAAACTGCAGTGGACGCAACATATTGCTGTGTTTGAAATGATGTTATAACCATAGACATCTTATAAGTAGACGCAGTATTGGTTGCTGTGACACGAGCAAATTGCATCTTGAAGTGGTGATGAGGAGCCGGCGAGCAGCCTAAACTGACAGTTGACAGGTAGAAAACAAAGATGGTGTTCAGCGTTTTCCTGCTCAAATGAGCGGACTGTTGAAAATAGGAATCGGGGGATTACTTTTCACAAGTAAGATTTAACATTAATGTACTTTTGGTTGTATTTTATGAAAATAACATTACCACAGAGTTAAGAAGGAGCAAAGATCTTCAATATTTGTATGTGAAAATCACAAACAAATCTTCTGGGGGAGGATGACCCCCCTACAGGGGTTTGGTTTACAAACTTTCAGCCCCACCTAAAACAAAATTCACCAGCCGCCACTGATTATGATGCATTCTCATTTTAGGCAAAATATAAGACAATACTTTCTTAACAGTATAATTGTAACCAGGAATAAGTCTTCAAGTAACAATATTCAAATACTAACATTGTTGGGTAAGACAGCATTTGGATTTATTCTGAATCCAGTGAAACAGATTGGTGGTTTTAGCTGATATAAAGACTTTCAGGTGTTTATATATGTTTAAGTATTTGGCAGACGCTTTTATCCAAAGCGACATACATAAAAAATACATAAATAACAATCACTGTAAACATTATCATTTAAGGGAAGAATGTAATACAAAATATCAATACAAAGTGTCAAGACAGAATAAACTCTCTGCTGCTGCAGCAACAGAGATACGGTCTATAAGATATATAGATATCTAATGTATTCATACATTGTTTATGTAGGATATACGCATGTATATATAACGTAATTATATTGTTTCTTCAACTTAAAAATAGCTGACCGTTTTTTCCCCCCTTCTCTGGGCTTATATTCCCAGTTTTGATCTCGGACGTCTGGTCACTTATAGCATATAAGAATATTCTATTACTGTTAAGCAAACTATGAATAATAAAACATGTGTCCGTTATCATAGCTACACGTATGACAAAAAAGCGCGTGAAAACGAGTGGTATTCAGTGAGGTAAAATGAATTAAATGCGCTGACAGTTCATTGCTCCTGCCAAATGAATTGCACTGAGTGGAGCGGATCACCACTCCAAGATGGCGGCCCCGCCTCTCGTCTGCGCCAGTAAGCAGTAGCGCTCGATGCTCCGTCTACTTATAAGATGTCTATGGTTATGACGTTAGCAGTGAGTTTACAGCCTCACTGATTTAACTACACAGCAAATAAAAGTCATGTTACTTAGCCAATAAACGTTAGCTTACATTCAAAACTTACCATTCTTTGTGCAACTTCAAATGTCGAACGAAGTTGGAAGTTGTTGCGTCTCCGTCTGTAATATTCGAACTGCGTGATTTGCATCCGGCAATTCGTTTTTTGTTGACCAAGTCGTAGTTTTTATACCCGAACGAAACCAACTTTGGTATAAATCTTTCTCACTGGCGCGTTGTTTGACAACTCTTGTTCATTGGTTGTCCTGCAATTTGATTGGATGAATGCTGTGTGATGAAAACAATGTAGATCTAATTTGATTGGCTGTTGTACTGAGAGCACACACGCTGACACGCAGCACACACGCTGATAGACAGACATGTACAAAATGAAAGCTACGGAGTGCTCCCAAATAACTTTTTAAACTTTTGTTTTTTGGGGAAAGTAGCAAGTCATGTCAAGTCAAAAGGCTCAAGTCCAAGTGAAGTCACAAGTAATTGATGTTAAAGTCTAAGTCGAGTTGCAAGTCTCTTTACATTTTGTCAAGTCGAGTCTAAAGTCATCAAATTCATGACTCGAGTCTGACTCGAGTCCAAGTCATGTGACTCGAGTCCACACCTCTGGTTATAACGTTAGCAGTGAGTTTACAGCCTCACTGATTTAACTACACAGCAAATAAAAGTCATGTTACTTAGCCAATAAACGTTAGCTTACATTCAAAACTTACCCTTCTTTGTGCAACTTCAAATGTCGAACGAAGTTGGAAGTTGTTGCGTCTCCGTCTGTAATATTCCAACTGCGTGATTTGCATACGGCAATTCGTTGACCAAGTCGTAGTTTTTATACCCGAACGAAACCAACTTTGGTATAAATCTTTCTCACTGGCGCGTTGTTTGACAACTCTTGTTCATTGGTTGTCCTGCAATTTGATTGGATGAGAGCTGTGTGATGAAAACAATGTAGATCTAATTTGATTGGCTGTTGTACTGACAGCACACACGCTGACACGCAGCACACACGCTGATAGACACACAAGTACAAAATGAAAGCTACGGAGCGCTCCCAAATAACTTTTTAAGCTTTAGGTTTTGGGGAAAGTAGCAAGTCATGTCAAGTCAAAAGGCTCAAGTCCAAGTGAAGTCACAAGTCATTGATGTTAAAGTCTAAGTCGAGTTACAAGTCTCTTTACATTTTGTCAAGTCGAGTCTAAAGTCATCAAATTCATGACTCGAGTCTGACTCGAGTCCAAGTCATGTGACTCGAGTCCACACCTCTGCAAATAAGGCAACAATAAAAATATCCAACACTTCTCTTTTTTAAAGTAAATGTGTACAGCAGATATATATAATCTACAATACAGGCCAAAAGTTTGGACACACCTTCTCATTCAATGGGTTTTCTTTATTTTCATGACTATTTACATTGTAGATTGTCACTGAAGGCATCAAAACTATGAATGAACACATGTGGAGTTATGTACTTAACACAAAAAGGTGATATACCTGAAAACATGTTTTATATTCTAGTTTCTTCCAAATAGCCACCCTTTGCTCTGATTACTGTTTTGCACACTCTTGGCCTTCTCTCGATGAGCTTCAAGAGGTAGTCACCTGAAATGGTTTCCACTTCACAGGCGTCATAGTTTTGATGCCTTCAGTGACAATCTACAACGTAAATAGTCTTGAAAATAAAGAAAATGCATTGAAATGAGAAAGTGTGTCCAAACTTTTGTCCTGTACTGTACATCAACAATATGATTTGTCTGAGTGGCTGAACAAGACAGAAACATAAACAAAAGAAAAGCAGTACACGCACAGTGAGGTGATTTTACGCCAACCGCCCCTCTCATTTAGAATTACATTTAGAAAAATCTGATCAAAATCTACTAATTGACATGTTATATACAGTATTTTTTAATCTGGTTGGCCCGTTTTTTTGTGTGTCCTTATTAAATGAAAAATGGCTGATTATATGCCAAAACGAAGATATCTCATGGGGTCTTTTTTATACTGGGGTGAAACATACAAGTCTTATATCAATACGGTAATTCCTCCCATTGGAAAAAATGTTTCAAAACGTTTTAAGCCTGCTGCGCTGCCACATGCTGGCTCTTCTACTGAAGCCCAAAGTTTTGACCACATGAGTCGGAGCGACTTAAAAATGCTGTCACACAAATCAATTCGCTCCACAAAACAGCCATTGTAACTTTAGGGTGTGCTGCAGAATCACCAGAACATTTAGGGGACGGACAAACATGTGTGTTACGCTTTGTAGTAAAATGGAACCCAGAGCAGAGAGGCTGAGGGAGCTTTACAAAAACACTGTTTATTCTCACAGCATTGGGGGGGTAAACAGAAAACAATGGCAGCGGAGGGAAACACCCAGTGCAAAATAGCAAAGTAACAACTCCAGTACTCGTAGCCAGACGAGAGACGCGGAGCCAAAAGAGAAATAGCACAAAATGGCAAATCAAGTACCGTATTTCATATAAGGCGCCATGGTCTATTTTTGATCTTTTTTCATATAAAGGCTGTATAAGGATTATAGGGTGCATAAAAGGAGTCATATTATTATAATGTTTTCCTAAATGTAAAACACTTCCTTGTGGTCTACAATCTACATAAACATAAGCCTGACTTTTTATGAACAATTCGGTACATTTTATTTTATAAATCATATTGTTTTGTATATGATTGCTTTGTATTTCAATGACTTGCTTTTTAGTAAAAGAACTGTGACCTAATGTTGTCTGTTTATGTACATGGTGTCAGTGTAAAAATATAGTAAACCATTGTTGCGTCTGCCCAGTATTCCCTCTCAGGGAATTAAAGTCACTGGTCAATCCCAAATTCTTTCAGATGACATATACAGTATTCAGAGTAGGAAGGACCATCAAGACAGAATAGGAATATTATCAAGTTTTACTAAAGCTTCAGGAGACCAGCCCACACCAATACATTCGTATTGGCTTCTCGAATTGGTCTAACATTCAAACGGAAAGAAACAACTTACGAAGAAAGCCCCCTCCCTCTCCAAAAAGAAATACAGGCTAATTTTTCTACTACAGATCAAATATAAGGGAGTGCTCCAACCCCCACATTGCAAGCCTTCAAGGTTTTTGATTGATTGATTGATTGAGACTTTTATTAGTAGGTTGCACAGTGAAGTACATATTCCGTACAATTGACCACTAAATGGTAACACCCGAATAAGTTTTTCACCTTGTTTAAGTCGGGGTCCACTTAAATTGATTCATGATACAGATATATACTATCATAATACTATCATCATAATACAGTCATCACACAAGATAATCACATTGAATTATTTACATTATTTACAATCAGGGGTGTCGAGGGAGGGGGGGTGGGGTTGGGGGGGGATATGGACATCAAGTAGTGGACATAGAGAGAGAGAGAGAGAGAGAGAGAGAGAGAGAGATCAGAAGGCATAAGAAAAAGAAAAAGTATCTGCATTTGATTGTTTACATTTGATTATTAGCAATCCGGGGAGGGTGTTAGTTTAGGGTTGTAGCTGCCTGGAGGTGAACTTTTATTGCGGTTTTGAAGGAGGATAGAGATGCCCTTTCTTTTATACCTGTTGGGAGCGCATTCCACATTGATGTGGCATAGAAAGAGAATGAGTTAAGACCTTTGTTAGTTCGGAATCTGGGTTTAACGTGGTTAGTGGAGCACCCCCTGGTGTTGTGGTTATGGCGGTCGTTTACGTTAAGGAAGTAGTTTGACATGTACTTCGGTATCAGGGAGGTGTAGCGGATTTTATAGACTAGGCTCAGTGCAAGTTGTTTAACTCTGTCCTCCACCTTGAGCCAGCCCACTTTAGAGAAGTGGGTAGGAGTGAGGTGGGATCTGGGGTGGAGGTCTAGAAGTAACCTGACTAGCTTGTTCTGAGATGTTTGGAGTTTAGATTTGAGGGTTTTGGAGGTGCTAGGGTACCAGGAGGTGCATGCGTAATCGAAAAAGGGTTGAACGAGAGTTGCCGCCAGAATCCTCAAGGTGCTTTTGTTGACCAGAGAGGAAATTCTGTAGAGAAATCTCGTTCGTTGGTTAACCTTTTTGATTACCTTGGTTGCCATTTTATCACAGGAAAGGTTAGCCTCTAGAATGGAACCTAGGTAGGTGACCTCATCTTTCCTGGTGATGACACTGTCACCTACTTTTATGGTGAAGGTAACACACACAGTTTACTTGCGGAGATATTCCTAAAAAAATAGAAAGAGTACAAATGGAAAAACTAACTGCTTTAAACATGATTATGAAAAAAGAAAGAACTCTTAAACATATATGCATTCTCCACATAATACATCCATACGTCATTAATCTGATTTGTATAAACTACCTGAACTGTGAAATGCGGTGGAAACACAAACCACACACTTCTACAGGAACACGTAGATCCAGGAATCGAACTTTTGGTGGAAAATGGGCCAATGTTTGTCAAATTTGAGCAAAATTTGTTGAAAACATGATCTTTTTAAAGCTAAACATATCTGCAGGTTTTTGAGCATTCCTCTAATGATTATACAAATTTGACGATGTATTGTTTGCATGTTTTACAAAGCATTTTGACCACAAATGCCTTTTAAAATGATGTCACAGTAAGTGCATGACACTTTGACAAATAATGTCCTCATGCAGCTCTTCATTACTACTTTGTGCCATAACAAGGAGAAAATGTTTTCATATTTCAATGAAATTTTAGGTCAAATTCTAATGAGTCTCTAACTTCTCGTAGCTTCGCAGTAGACGAACACCTCGCAGCTGCCCTCTCAGCAGGATGTCCCCAACCGACGACGACCCCTAATTATGAAACCCTGTGTTCTCCTTGCCCTTTGACCTTTGGGGGGGTCACGTGGAAGAAGAAAACTGTACGTTACAATCTGTTAGCGGGTGAACCCGTAATCAGCCCGGCGCTCCGTGGCCTTTGGGTCCAATTGCCTCTCGCCCAACAATTAACCCGGCAATAAATCATCCCACAGCTGCACCTCCACATGGGGTCCATCGCTTTCAGGGGGTCGCACCCAGAGGTTGGGGTTCCAGATGGGAGCGTTTGAAGTCTGGAGATGTTATGCTTTGGGGGGGCGGCCCTGGAGAGACTGTTTAGGGTCTGGGATGAGAGGTTTTAGATTAGGATTGTAATCCCTCTAACGAAGGCCAAATCTGGGGCTGTTGTTGTGTAACTGCTAGCCTTCATCATCCGCCGTCTTGTCTTTCATCGGCGCAATTTTCTCCGCTCAGAGATGTTACGATTAGGCGTCTGATGTTTGGTGCCTAATGGAGCGGTTCCGATGGCGGTCAGTCCAAGTTGATCAAATGTTTCCGGCTGGTAATCAGACATAAATAATATGGAAAAAAGTTTGTTTTTTGGTTTTTTTTGGACATAATAATCTGATTTCATTAGCAACGACTGTGGAGTTTTGCATAATAAACTCACCGACCAGATGCAAGTTTATTTTGGCATAAAGAAACAGCAAATGTGAATTAGTGAATGACAAGGCCCTTCATATCAAATTTGATCCCAAACGTACTCCTGGCCATGTCATGCTCTGTCACTGATAAGAATATGAGAACAAATGTCATTAATACCCATGCCAAACACAAGGTTGTGGGTTTGATGTTTTAAAATTAATGTTTTCAATGGTGTTAAAATTGTTGAATACACAAAACTTCAGCATACCGTATTTTCCAGACTATAAGGCACACTTAAAATCCTTTTTTTTTTCTCAAATCTTGACGGTGCACCTTATAACCCCGTGCGCCTAATGTAAAGAATAAGTTTGGTTGAGCTTACCCACCTCGAAGCTATTTTTTTTTGGTACATGGTGTAATGATAAGTGTGACCAGTAGATGGCAGTCAAACATAAGAGATAAATGTAGGCTGCACTATGTTGGCAATATGTCTCAAGTAAACAACAGCAACATTTTAAATGTTCCATTGAAAATATAGAACATTATACACGACACTCAAAAATCTGTCGACATTTTTAGTACGACTTTGGTAACTATGAAGCCGCACCGCTTGATGGAATGTCGGCGCATTAAACATACGAGTATTATTATGGTGTGTGTATAAGGTAAGACATATCTGGTGTTTTGTTTCACAATATTATGCATAATCAATGTTTCTTACCTTCTGGTACCTGCTGATCTGTATTTGGGATCTGCAGACATCCTGAAAAATTGTGCGTGTCCGCCTTTGTAGTCCGTGCGGACACCCTAGTCGATAAGCTTCTTCTTTTTCTCTATCTTCTTGCTATGGGACATTCATCCTCCACTGTTGCCATTTCTAATATAAAGTAGTGTAAAGTTCTTACTTATATCTGTCAGTAAACTCGCCATGAAAGCGCTAAAACATACCGGTGTAGTGAATTTACATTATTCACCCAAGGAACTTTAGTTATTAGAGTTACGGTCGGGCGGTTTTTCACGGGACACATTTCCGGTGTTGTTTCCAGATGAGGGGATGATTGAAGTAAAATCTGAATGTCATTAAAACAGTTAGCTCCATCTTTTGGCACTTCTTCCACTCCCGTCCTTGCACGCTACACCGCTACAACAAAGATGACGGGGAGAAGACGCTGCCGAAAGTGAGCCACGTAAATAAGACCGCCCACAAAATGGCGCATCCGGAAGCGACTGTCAGAAAGCGGCTTGAAGATGATCTGTAAAACATCTATGCAAAATTTTGACCAAACAACCACCATTACATGTTATGTAGACCACAAGGAAATGTTTTACATTTAGAAAAAAATATAAATTATAATGCACCCTATAATCCGGTGCGCCTAATATATGAAAAAGGATCAAAAACCTAAAATTCGGTATTGATAAAAAAAAAAATGGACTGTTCCAAAATCATGCCGATTGTCAAAGATGTTAAATACAACAAGACGTGATAGTTCTACCTCAACTGAAAGGTTTTGTTGTTCTGGAACTTCATTGTGTTGCTCCAGGTAATATTATGGATCTGGTGCTGGGTTACACATGATTTCAGCCTTTCAAAGCTCCTCTCGAACCACCAATTTTTGACCTCGGTATTTGTCAAATCCTGGTTAGGGCCCTGGGTGGAAGTGTTCAAAATAAATAAGACACTCTCTAGAAATAGAACTTTAAAGGCCTACTGAAACCCACTACTACCGACCACGCAGTCTGATAGTTTATATATCAATGATGAAATCTTAACATTGCAACACATGCCAATACAGCCGGGTTAACTTATAAAGTGCAATTTTAAATTTCCCGCTAAACTTCCGGTTGAAAACGTCTATATGTGATGACGTATGCGCGTGACGTCGATCGTTGAACCAGGAGTAGTGGTACACCATTGAATCCAGTACAAAAAGTTTTAATCTGTTTTAATCTCAAAATTCCACAGATTCTGGACATCTGTGTTGGTGAATCTTTTGCAATTTGTTTAATGAACAATGAAGACTGCAAAGAAGAAAGCTGTAGGTGGGATCGGTGTATTAGCGGCGAACTACAGCAACACAACCAGGAGGACTTTGAGATGGATAGCAGACGCGCTAGCCGCCGACCTCACCTTGACTTCCTCCGTCTTCGGGCCGCCGACCGCATCTATGATCGTCGCTCCGTCGATCGCTGGAACGCAGGTGAGCACGGGTGTTGATGAGCAGATGAGGGCTGGTGTAGGTGGATAGCTAATGTTAGCTCTGTAGAGGTCCCGTTGCTAAGTTAGCTTCAATGGCGTCGTTAGCAACAGCAATGTTAAGCTTCGCCAGCCTGGAAAGCATTAACCGTGTAGTTACATGTCCATGGTTTAATAGTATTGTTGATTTTCTGTCTATCCTTCCAGTCAGGGGTTTATTTATTTTGTTTCTATCTGCATTTAAGCCCGATGTGCTATCAAATTAGCTCCGTAGCTAAAGAGCTTCGCCGATGTATTGTCGTGGAGATAAAAGTCACTGTGAATGTCCATTTTGCATTCTTGACCCTCATTTTCAAGAGGATATAGTATCCGAGGTGGTTTAAAATACAAATCCACAATAGAAAAAGGAGAAAGTGTGGAATCCAATGAACTCTTGTACCTAAGGTACGGTCAGAGCGAAAAAAGATACGTCCTGCACTACACTCTAGTCCTTCACTCTCACGTGCCTCATCCACGAATCTTTCATCCTCGCTCAAATTAATGGGGTAATCGTCGCTTTCTCGGTCCGAATCGCTCTGGCTGCATTGTAAACAATGGGGAAATGTGAGGAGCCTTTCAACATGTGACGTCACGCTACTTCCGGTACAGGCAAGGCTTTTTTTATCAGCGACCAAAAGTTGCCAACTTTATCGTCGATGTTCTCTACTAAATCCTTTCAGCAAAAATATGGCAATATTGCGAAATGATCAAGTATGACACATAGAATGGATCTGCTATCCCCGTTTAAATTAAAAAAAAATCATTTCAGTAGGCCTTTAAGTCTTTTGAGATGAAGTGGGAAAATGTATTATTGGAATAAGTTAAATGAACCAGCAAGCACTTTTCTAAATATTATTTTTACTGTAACTCAAACATTTGTTGGTCCTTTTTGGGCTAAAAACACTTGTCCACAAGACTTTCACAACCAAGAAGCGAAACAAGGCCAACAACCGGATCACATGACCTGTGTAAGGTCAGAGGTGAAGGAGTACCCAAGGGTTGTTGCTCCACTTTGATAATTAAGGGTCATTTGTCCTGCTGAGAGGACAGCTGTGAGTGTCTGGTCAACCATGAAGATTTGAGAATTTAAAGTCTATCCTTCAAATTTGATAGGCTATCTATATTATTGCTTGCTACAGCGTTTTATTGATTTAAAGTTATGGTTATGGTTTTCAGTAAAGTTAAGAGAGTGTTTATTAATAGTGGTGAACTTATATTCTTTTTGTACGACAGTTAACAATGTTAAAACAATTACCTAAATCTTTTTACAGTTAAAAAAATAAATATTTGTTTATCTATTTCCATTATTAACGACATTTTTGCAATCTAAAATATTTTAATTTCTATTGTTTTTTTACTGTAACAAAAGAAGGTGAAATAACTGAAAACATGTTTTCTATTCTAGTTTCTTCAAAATAGCCACCCTTTGCTCTGATTACTGCTTTGCACACTCTTGGCATTCTCTTGATGAGCATCAAGCACACCTGTGAAGTGAAAACCATTTCAGGTGACTACCTCTTGAAGCTAATTGAGAGAGTGCCAAGAGTGGGCAAAGCAGTAATCAGAGCAAAGGGAGAAACTAGAATATAAAACGTGTTTTCAGTTATTTCCCCTTTTTTTGTTAAGTACATAACTCCACATGTGTTTAATAGTTTTGATGCCTTCAGTGACAATCTACAATGTAAATAGTCATGAAACTGGACTCTCACTATTATGTTAGATCCACTATGGACTGGACTTTCACAATATTATGTTAGACCCACTCAACGTCCATTGCATCCGGTCATACGTGGGGTAACCCACATATGCGGTCCTCTCCAAGGTTTCTCCTAGTCATTCACATCGACGTCCCATTGGGGTTGTGAGTTTTTCCTTGCCCTTATGTGGGCTCTGTACCGCAGATGTCGTTGTGGCTTGTGCAGCCCTTTGAGACACTTGTGATTTAGGGCTAGATAAATAAACATTGATTGATTGATTGATTGATTGATATTGGTTAGAAAACAAAGTTACATCGACGTCTAGCTATAATCGATTGTTAGCGAATAAGACCGGATGTTTTGGGGCAAATCTTATGGGGTTCACTCTGGCATTCGCTACGCCAGTGCTCTTAACTTATTTTTTGTCGAGTCCTAGCACGTAGCCCCCCCAACAACTTAGCATGCCTGCCCCACTATATAATAAGTACTGGTCTATTGATATATACAACTTTTATCACAATTAATAGGGGTGCCAAACATGCCATTTTCACTCAAAATGAAAAATAAAGCCCTCCTTCACAACAGAACACACCTTTACAACATGATAAAGATAATGTTAGCTTCACACTGAAACCTCTTTGGTACAAAGAAATGCTCATCCATGTTTAGACTATGGATTTATGTGTAATAGTGTTGTCCCGATACCAATATTTTAGTACCGGTACCTGTACCAAAATGTATTTCGATACTTTTCACTACTCATCGCAGTACTCATGATGCGCCGTCATGCCCGGGAATCGGTCATTTTCAAACAGAGTATAGTACCGTTTTTGATTCATTAGTACCGCGATACTATATTAATACCGGTATACCGTACAACCCTAATGTGTAAATACAAAGACTTGAATGTAACACCTGATGTAACTCAAGTACAGGATCAAAGTCTGTGTAATACATGTCTTCCACGTAGATCAGTGGTTCTTAGTTATTTTCAGTCAGTTTCACTCTAGGATGGCAAAAAAATGTTTTACACACCCAATGACTTGAAATCCTAATGAGAACCTGACAATATTTATGTATTTATTTATATCCTCATCACCGGTAAACTGGTAAACCGCGAACGGGTTATGTATTCATACTTGGTCATATTTCCTGGTTAAGCCTGTTGATTAATTAGAGCAGTGCTGCCACCTAGCTGGAGGAGTGTGTATCGTTCAAGAATGAAAAAATATGTTAATACTGGAAGTCTCACCGGAAGCACTATGCTCCGCCAAGTAGGGGCGGGGAGACCAGTAATTCAAATGTATGCCCGCAACTTAAAGGGGAACTGCACTTTTTTTGGAACGTTGCAAATCGCTCACAAGGTAAGCTTTTAGAAAAGTATGTTCGTTAAATGGGGTTGACTGATAACAATATCTCCCTTACTAATACTACTATTACTTATATTCCCTGCATACTTGCCAACCCTCCCGATTTTCCCGGGAGACTCCCGAATTTCAGTGCCCCTCCCGAAAATCTCCTGGGGCAACCGTTCTCCCGAATTTCTCCCGATTTCCAACCGGACAACATTATTGGGGGCGTGCCTTAAAGGCACTGCCTTTAACGTCCTCTCTCACCTGAAGCCTTCACCACTTAACAGCCGCATGCTGTCCAGGCGTCCGCTTTTCCTCCATATAAACAGCGTACCGGCCCAGTCACATAATAATGTAACGTCGGACAGGTTTAACAATGGTCTTTACTCGAATATGTCAAGAAATGCCGACACGTTGTATGATCTCTTAGCTGGTTTAATGATAACGCAAGGCATACTTGGTGAACAGCCATACATGTCACACTGAGGGTGGGCGTATAAACAACTTTAACACTGTTACTAATATGCGCCACACTGTCAACCCACACCAAACAAGAATGACAAACACATGTCGGGAGAACATTCACATCGTAACAAAACATAAACACAAAAGAACAAATACCCAGAATCCCTTGCAGCACTAACTCTTCCGGGACGCTACAATAACATCTACAGCTTTTGGATCTCAGTGCACAACTGCACACACAACAAGAAGGAGACAAAGCAGAAGAACAAAGAAGAGACATGGCGACGACGAGGAAGAAGAATAAATATGCTTGCAAGTTCCAAAATGATTGGAAAAAATAATTTAAATTCATCCAGAAAAGCTCAAAGGGGAAGGGGTATGCTGCCTGCACCTCAACACCCCCCCGCCCCCCATCTCCCGAATTCGGAGGTCTCAAGGTTGGCATGTATGATTCCCTGGTAGAAACAGGGTTTTTTTTGTGCTTGGGGTTAACAAAACGATAGGTACATTCTCTTGTCATATTGTTAGTACTGTTGGCGCCATAGTCAACAGAACGAAAGTTCATCCAAGAAGAGGAACGAGAATTTTGCTCTCTCTGTCTTTCTCTTTCCAACTTCTGAGTCAGTTGATCAATTGAGTCAATAATGCTGCTGTCAAACTCTAAAAACAATGACTTCCTCTGCTGTAGTCAATTGTAAACATTGTTCTAACCAGATGTAGGAAGAGTAAAACACATGGTGCTAGCTTGAATTGCATGAGCCAGTATCTCTCGTTGGAGTCTCTCAGGGCAAGAGTGGTCCGAAAAAGTGCTACTCGTGTTAAGTTCTGATAAAACTGCTACTATGGCAACATCCATGAATCATTAACCACGGTTTAGAAGCTTGCAGTTGCTTTCGACAAAAAATACACCCTTAAATTAGCAAATTGGCAAACCCTGTATGGGACCACATTAGGTGAGGGACATGAAGTGTAACTGCCTCGCAATTCACTTAGTCAATACATATCGTTCAACCCAGCCTTAGGCTAGTGGGAGTCATGCCTAGCGATAGCCTTCTCTGTGAAATACAGAATCAGTAATATAAAAACATTTCATGCTGTTCAACTAATTAGTGTTGCAGTTTTCTTTAACTATTCTTTATATTTTTTATTATAGAAACAAGTCTTGCTTTTTTTTTACTGTGAAACAGAAATTGGTGGAAACAACCTTCTTACCTGTTATTGACTATGGAGATGTGTTGTACATGAATGCTACTGCTGGTTGTCTCCACAAGCTGGATAGTGTGTACCACGGTGCACTGAGATTTATCACCAACTGCGCTCCCCTTACTCACCATTGCGTATTATACTCAATGGTTAACTGGACATCTTTATGTGCTCGACGCCTCAATCATTGGTATGTTTTCATCTACAAAACCATTCTGGGTATCACTCCATCTTATCTGTCTTGTCTTTTAACAAAGAAACAAGGAAGTCACAATCTTCGTTCAATGAATGTTCTGCAATTTGTCGTCCCCAAAGTAAGAACTGAACTGGGCAAGAAAGCATTTAGGTTTTCAGCAGCGAAGCCTTGGAATAACCTACAATCGAATATTAAACTTCAAACCCTTGTTACGTTGAATGAGTTTAAAGCTTCTGTGAAAGGACTGCAGTCTACCTTGTCTGTATGCACATGTGTTATGTGAGCAAGTTTTAATGTCGTAAATGTGATGTTTTATGTATTTGTTTACTGTTTTTAATGTAACCTTGCTGCTGCCCTCTTGGCCAGGTCTCCCTTGGAAAAGAGATCTTTGATCTCAATGGGATTTTACCTGGTTAAATAAAGGCTAATAATAAATATTTATTTTAAAGAATCATTATTAAAGATGTTTTTTTTTGCAAAACTACGCAGTTTTTATTCTCAGAGCATTGAATCGATTGCAACTGGACTGTTTAGTTTGACTTAGAAGACATTTCGCCTCTCATCCAAGCAGTCCTCGTCCGAAACTGGCACTAGATCTGACCTGGCAAAACGTTTTCTAAGAAATACTGAACAAGTCCAGTTGTGATCGATTGAATGCCCTCAGAAGACAAAGACCAGGATTAATGAGAACATCCATAGACTCTAATCAGTTTTATGTTTTACATGTTGTTCCTTTACTGTAACTAAAATGAACCGAACCTGACTTTAAAAACCAGGTAGACTATATTGCCAAAAGTATTTGGCCACCCAGCCAAATGATCAGAATCAGGTGTCCTAATCACTTGGCCCAGCCAAAGGTGTATAACATCAAGCACTTAGGCATGAAGACTGTTTTTACAAACATTTGTGAAAGAATGGGCTGCTCTCAGGAGCTCAGTGATTTCCAGCGGGGAACTGTCATAGGATGCCACCTGTGCAACAAATCCAGTCGTGAAATTTCCTCGCTCCTAAATATTCCAAAGTCAACTGTCGGCCTTATTATAAGAAAATGGAAGAGTTTGGAAACAACAGCAACTCAGCCACGAAGTGGTAGGCCACGTAATGACAGAGAGGGGTCAGAGGATGCTGAAGCGCATAGTTCAAAGAGGTCGCCAACTTTCTGCACAGTCAGTTGCTACAGAGCTCCAAACTTCATGTCACCTTCCAATTAGCCCACATATCTAAGCCATACATCACCAAGTCCAATGCAAAGCGTCGAATGCAGTGGTGTAAAGCACGTCGCCACTGGACTCTAGAGCAGTGGAGACGCATTCTCTGAAGTGATGAATCACGCTTTTCCATCTGGCAATCTGATGGACGAGTCTGGGTTTGGAGGTTGCCAGGAGAACGCTACATTTCGGACTGCATTGTGCCGAGTGTGAAATTTGGTTAAGGAGAAATGATGGTGTGGGGTTGTTTTTAAGGAGTTGGGCTTGGCCCCTTAGTTCCAGTGAAAGGAACTTGGAATGCTCCAGGATACCAAAACATTTTGGCCAATTCCATGCTCCCAACCTTGTGGAAACAGTTTGGAGCGGGCCCAAGACATGGATGACAGAGTCTGGTGTGGATGATCTTGACTTGCCTGCACAGAGTCCTGACATGAACCCGATAGAACACCTTTGGGATGAATTAAAACGGTGACTGAGAGCCAGGCCTTCTCGACCAACATCAGTGTTAATCACCAATGCGCTTTTGGAAGAATGGTCGAAAATTCTTATAAACACAGACCACAACCTTGTGGACAGCCTTCGCAGAAGAGTTGAAGCTGTAATCGCTGCAAAAGGTGGACTGACATCATATTGAACCCTATGGGTTAGGAATGGGATGGCACTTCAAGTTCATATGTGAGTCAAGGCAGGTGGCCAAATACTTTTGGCAATATAGTTGTATGTACGGAACCCCCACTAACTACACTCATGGACCCAAATTGAGTCATGGGTCACCTCCACTGTGTTAGTCTACATTATTAATGACCTAATTAGCCTTGAAGCCTTACAGTGCAATTCAGTGTAACGTGATTGAAGGCAGAAACATCCGGAGAAAGCGTCATTCTGCAGAAACTAATCTGGACAGCCAAGTCAAAGTGGGACACAGGGGGCGCATTGGGGGCTAGGACAGACTGGGATGGATTGTGTCGGTGTAATCAGTCCTGGAGCTCAAACCCGATTGACTGTAATCTTCTGTTTCCTGATATTAACTGCCACCAGCAATCAAAACCACGACATTAAGCACATTTAAAAACGGGACTTTTTAGCATCATTGTAGCTTTTCCCTAGATGAACATGTCAGATTTGTGGATACGGTTAAAACAAGTAGAAGAATGTGCTACGGCCTCTCATCCAGGCCAATTAACTCTAAAGAGGACTGAAGAAGAAATCAACTCTTATTTCTGCATTGAAGACATAAAACTTGGAGCAGGTTGTGGAATTCATAAATTGGAGGGGAAAATTACCCGCCACAGTCGGATTGGTTTTGGCGTAACTTCCAGCTGGAATCTTTACTGTTCTCTTGACTCCAGAAGACAGTGTTCCTTTAAGCTATGAAGTAATCGCTCATATACATCCTCGATCCAGACGACACTGGCCGGGCGTTCACCCAAACTAAAAATACAGCGCCTTTTCTTTCATCTCGCCTCCCTTTTCATTGCGCACAAGAGAGGCAGCTTTTCTGGGCCGATCCGAGCTGTTCCGTAGCCCGGGCCGAAGCCTTATAGGCTGCCAGTTAGCAGCATGCCAAACATGCATTGATTTATTGCGACTAGTGCACGCTATGCCTTTGCTCCTTTTGCGCTATATAAGGCATATGGCAGTGTTATGTCCAGATCCCACTTCCTATATGAACCTACATTCTTTCCAATGTTGGCCTACATGTACTGACTATAACCACATGGTGACAGGAGGCAGACCCCCAACTGAGAGCTCAAATGAAGGGCAGTTGGAAGTTGACAGATAAAATCTGCTTTTATGCACTGTATGAAGAGTCAATAACATTCCAATTCGGCTACACAACATTGTCTCAGTGACCTCGCATGGCCCCCACATCCTATTGAATGTTTCCTCAGGTGGGACAGAAAGTCTAAGAGGGCCCTGGTCAGAAACAATTTTCAGCCATGAACAAGCCTGAAGGGAAATTTTGGACATGTTTTTGGAATTAGTTGTTGGAGTTGTTCAAATTCATGCTTCTCTCACGTGAATGAGGAGAAATCAGCCAGCCAGCGGCTCATAAAGGCTAAACATGTTTTGGCAGCAGATCTGGATGTACTTCTACGGAACCTAAAACCAGTGAAGTTGGCACATTGTGTAAATCGTAAATAAAAACAGAATACAATGATTTGCTAATCCTTTTCAACGTACATTCAATTGAATAGACTGCAAAGACAAGATACTTAATGTTCGAACTGGTAAACTTTGTTATGTTTTGCAAATATTAGCTCATTTGGAATTTGATGCATTCAACAAGTTTCAAAAAAGCTAGCACAAGTGGCAAAAAAAGACTGAGAAAGTTGAGGAATGCTCATCACACACTTATTTGGAACATACCACAGGTGAACAGGCTAATTGGGAACAGGTGGGTGCCATGATTGGGTATAAAAGCAGCTTCCATGAAATGCTCAGTCATTCACAAACAAGGATGGGGCGAGGGTCACCACGTTGTGAACAAATGCAAGAGCAAATTGCCTAACAGTTTAAGAACAACATTTCTCAACAAGCTATTGCAAAGAATTTAGGGATTTCACCATCTACGGTCCGTAATATCATCAAAAGGTTCAGAGAATCTGGATAAATCACTGCACCTAAGTGGCAAGTCCATGACCTACAATCCCTCAGGATGCATCAAAAAGCGACATCAGTGTGTAAAGGATATCACCACATGGGGTCAGGAACACTTCAGGAAACCACTGTCAGTAACTACAGTTGGTCGCAACATCTGTAAGTGCAAGTTAAAAATCTACCAGGCCAAAAAAAAGCCATTTGTCAACAACACCCAGAAACTCCACCGGCTTTGCTGAGCCAGAGTTCATCTAAGATGGACTGATGCAAAGTGGAAATGTGTTCTTAGATCTGACGAGTCCACATTTCAAATTGTTTTGGAAACTGTGGACGTCGTGTTCTCTGGACCAAAGAGGAAAAGAGCCATCCGGACTGTTCTAGGCGCAAAGTTCAAAAGCCAGCATCTGTGATGGTATGGCGGTGTATTAGTGCCCAAGGCATGGGTAACTTACACATCTGTGAAGGCACCATTAATGCTGAAAGGTACATACAGGTTTTGGAGCAACGTCTTTTTCATGGATGCCCCTGCAATACAATGCCAAGCCACATTCTGCACGTTTTACAACAGCGTAGTAAAAGAGTGCGGGTACTAGACTGGCCTGCCTGTAGTCCAGACCTGTCTCCCATTGAAAATGTGTGGCGCATTATGAAGGGTAAAATACGACAACAGAGACACCGGACTGTTGAACAACTTAAGCTGAACATCAAGCAAGAATGGGAAAGAATTCCACCTGAAAAGCTTCAAAAATGTGTCTCCTCAGTTTCCAAACGTTTACTGAGTGTCGTTAAAAGGAAAGGCCATGTAACACAGTGGTAAAAATGCCCCTGTACCAACTTGTTTGCAATGTGTTGCTGTCATTAAATTCTAAGTTAATGATTATTTGCAAAAAAAAATTAAGTTTCTCAGTTCGAACAATAAATATCTTGTCTTTGTAGTCTATTCAATTGAATATAAGTTGAAAAGGATTTGCAAATCATTGTATTCTGTTTTTATTTACAAATCACACAATGTGCCAACTTCACTGGTTTTGGGTTTTGTACATTATAAGCACCAAATAATCAAGTGGAAAGGCAATATTTGATGACCACATTGGACCATGCTGGAGCAACATTTCTAGTAACCCAAGATGCTAATGTTGTGAGCGGAATGATGATTCATTGACCATTCACTTTTAAACTGCAGTTTAATGGCAATTTCACTGAGTTGGTGGATTATTTCCAGGCTTGTTTCGTATTGTTACGATTATTCCAAAACCAAACTGCGCCAGCTCGTTAGAGCTGGTACCAGAACCCGACTTTGGGCCTGATTGACGACGGGTTTGTGTTTATTAAAACCTGTGCAAAAGAGTATGTGGTGTACCACAGGGAACAATACTGGAACCAAAATTGTTCAATCTTCATATAAATGATAATGGTAAAGTTACAAAGGACTTTATTTGGGACGATACAACTGTGTTTTGTTCAGGAGAGAACACACTATTCTTAATGGTATTTTTATTGCTCCATTTTTAATGCAATAATGTTCATTGTCATTTCTATGTTATTAATATTTACTTCACTAACTGCTTCTTTTGCTATCCTTTTTCGTATCATAACATATTAGGACCAAAATTATACATTGTACATGACATTTGTAAATTTACAAAGGACTTAAAGTTAGTATTATCGGCAGATGATACACTGTTTTTTTTCGGGAGAGAGCACACGGAAGCTAATAGAAATAATAACAGAAGAAATGAACACATTAAAGAGATGGTTTGACAAAAACAGACCATCTTTGAATCTCAGTAAAACTAAACTAATGTTATTTGGTAACAGTAGAAGGGAAAGTCAAACAATAATAGAAATACACGGAATAGACATTGAAGGGTCAATTAAATCAAATTTCTCTGTGTAATGATTGATAAAATTAACTGGAAATCTCATATTCAAAATATATTACTTTAAGTGGCAAGAAATACTTCTATAATGAATACAGCAAAATATGTATTGGACCAAAAATCACTTGATATTCTCTACTGCTCGCTCGTGTTACCATATCTGAGTTATTGTGCAGAAATATGTGCACTTCATTCACGGACTGTGTTACGAAAAATATCAGTTAGAATAATACATAATGTTGGATATATAGAACATTTGAACCCTTAATTTTCAAAAATATTGAAATTCCACAATAAAGTGCATTTTCAAACAGCTAAAATGATGTACAAATCAAACTATAAACTGCTAGCCAAGAATGTACAACCATTCTTCTCAACTAAAGAGAAATATAACCTTCGAGAAAAATTTAATTTAAAACATGTGTATGCGCGTACAACACTTAAAACCTTTAGCATATCCGTATGTGGAATTAAATTATGGACTGGATTAAGTAAAGAAAAAAAACAATTTACTAATATGATTCAGTTTAAGAGACTGTTCAAACTCAAAGTGTTTACAAAAAGAAGCACCATGATAAACATTCTGAACTTATTGATAATCTTATTTATTTTACCATATAAAATATAACTTCCTTCACTAATTATATTTATTTATGTAGTTTTAATGTTATTACTTATGGAGTATATTGTGAATAAATTGAGAGCAGGTAGTGATAAAAAAAACTGCTATGTAAAGGAAAAGGGGTAAGATTAATTGAGGTATGCTTCTTCCTACTCCTTTTCGAACATGTTGAATAGATAAACTGGAAATTGTGATGCATCATGTTGTAATTGAATGCATGTTCCAAATAAACTCAAAACCATAACCAAATTGAAAGGTGATCGACGTACGCAGAGGATCGCGTCTCTTAAATGAGCAAAATAGAGAGCACAATCCATCAGAACACCCGCAATACTGGCAGGAAAAGATGCAAATATAACCATTTGGTACTCGCAGTGGGATTTATCAAGGTTAAAACTGTTCTGCGGATGCTGGTCTGTGTCTGTATTTAGCACGTCTGGGATGTATGTACAAACTGACATAGATACACACAAATGGCTGTGAGAAAGGAGAATCCTCCATCCTACGTGTGTGTGTAAACATATTTGAACTGTCACATATTGTCTATTCAACAATATACTTTTCTAATTTCATAGCTGCTGGATGACTTAAGGGGCTGATTAAAACAAGTTCAATTAATGCGCTTTGGTGTCTGCTATGGTGGGGTTTTTTTTATACAATTTGTTTTCTCATATAGGAGATATATTATTAACTTATCTCCGGTATAAAAAAAACTGGCAATATCCAATTTCTTGCGTCTCAATCATTCAAAAGCACACTCGCAGTTAGTGGCAGTGTTTCCAACAGACTAAAAAGTGGGTTCCCTTGCAGATCGTACTGCAGGACTGCTCCTAAAGCCCAAAAAAAGTGGTACACGTTACAGTATAGTTGTCTGCTGCATGGTTCAAAACATAGCAAAATTCCACAAGTATATGACAGTGGGGGAAACGAGTGTCTGCATGGTATTACACGCACAAATATTATTTAAATAGGGCTGTCTGCACCACTTTTGCACTTATCAATAGATTGCACAGGCTATTTAGCGAGTGGTGAACTCAAAGCGCTTCACAGAGAACTGAGAACCCATCATTCATTCACTCCACATTCACACCTTAATGGGGGTAAGCAGTGATGGGCAGTAGCTAAATTACATTTTCCAGTAGCTTAACTACTTTTTTAATGAGTAGCTTTTCCTGTGGCTTAGCTACTTTTAGACGCATGTCGCGAGGTAGCTTACATCAAAGCTTCAAGCGACAAAAAGATGAAATGGACTGTGAATCCAGGCCAAAAATGTAGAGAAAATACAATGACATGGATGAATGAGAACATCCATGATGATGTTGGTGTTGGTATGATGAGTCACAATTGGCTAAGGCTATGGCCAAACATTACGGACTGGCCAGAAAAAGACTAAATAAGGCGGGTCATAGAAACCAGGAAGCAAAATCAGTCAGGCACTCATGTCACATGACGACGAGCGTACTTGCCAACCCTCCCGAATTTTCCGGGAGACTCCCGAATTTCAGTGCCTCTCCCGAAAATCTCCCGGGACAACCATTCTCCCGAATTTCTCCCGATTTTAGGGCACGCCCCCTCCAGGTCCGTGCGGACCTGAGTGAGGACAGCCTGTCGTCACGTCCGCTTTTCCTTCATATAAACAGCGTGCCGGCCCAGTCACGTTATAATATCTACGGCTTTTGGAGAGTGCACAACTGCACACACAACAAGAAGGAGATGAAGCAGAAGAACGAAGAAGAGACAGTCATGGCGACGACGAGTGACAGAGAATAGAACGAGGATGGACAATTCTACCCTAAACTCACTCCTTTCCTGTAAATTAAATTTCACAGATGCTGCCCATACCTATGCTCTTTCAAAGGCTGTGCTACTGGCTGCAAAGCATTGCACTTTTAAATACAACATGTGTGTGTATATGTGTAAATAAATGAACACTGAAATTCAAGTATTTCTTTTATTTATATATATATATATATATATATATATATATATATATATATATATATATATATATATATATATATATATATATATATAATAAAATACATATATATATATATATATAAAGCTAGAATTCACTGAAAGTCAAGTATTTATTTTATTTATATATATATATATATATATATATATATATATATATATATATATATATATATATATATATATATAATAAATACATATATATATATATAAAGCTAGAATTCACTGAAAGTCAAGTATTTCTTATATATATATATATATATATATATAAGAAATACTTGAATTTCAGGGAATTCAAGCTATAAATATACTCCTCCCCCCTTAAACAAGCCCCCCCCCCCAACCCTGAGCCCGCCCACCTCAAAATCTCCCGAATTCGGAGGTCTCAAGGTTGGCAAGTATGACGACGAGGGAGTCGGAGACAGAGGGGCGCTTCAAGCTGACCACTCAAAGAAAAAATAAACATACTTGAAAATGTCAGAGGAATTCTCTCCCATAGATTTGATTTTTCATTTAGTGATGAAAATGACATGCAGGAAACCCACAATAATGTATGCCTTTGGGGAAAACAATGTCCAAAACCTTGGTTTTTAGTTGTTTACTCGGTAAACCAACATCATAACTGCTCTCTTCTTTTAAGACATGGAACACAAATGTAGGAACACACATTAAGGTGAGTTCATGAAAAGATTTACTGCACATAACCATTACCAACTGTTCCCAAACAACACACACGTTTTTTGTCAAGATATAGATAGATGCTGTTTATTTACTGTAGGTAGAGAAAATGAATAACATTATTATAGGGGTGGGCCAAAGAAAAGGCAAACAAAATAAATACATTGAGTAGGGTGTGGGCACCCCTAGAGGTAGTTGTAGGGAAGGGGTCGGCAACCCAAAACGTTGAAAGAGCCATATTGGACCAATTTTACAAAAAACAAATCTGTCTGGAGCCGCAAAAAATTAAAAGCCTTATATAAGTCTTATAATGAAAGCAACACATGACATAAGTGTCTATATAAGCTATAAAGGCCTACTATCAAAATGACTATGTGTCGCAGGCTGAAGCAAATCTTCGTTGACAGAAATGTTGAAATGTAATATTTATTTTACAAATTTTTAAAACATTGGAAACCATTAGTAAATCAGAGGCTACTTAGAAGGTGAGATAACTCCTGGAAATGACTGGCTTTTTATGGCCAAAGGTATAGATGTGTGTGTGCAAGTTAAAGTAAACAGCAGGCTGTCTTCTTTTAATAGATTTATTACAATCTTTGGCAAGCTAGGTAATGTTTGATGTGGTCTGGAACAACATGGCACTACCTGAAATGCAGCCAATATTACATACAGATAATATGTCATTAGACATACTAAATTATATACAAAGAGGATAAAAGTAAAGGATATTAAATGAGCTCAAATATACCTACAAATGAGGCATAATGATGCAATATGTACATACAGCTAGCCTAAATAGCATGTTAGCATTGATTAGTTTGCAGTCATGCACTAACCAAATATGCCTGATTAGCACTCCAACAAGTCAATAACATCAAGAAAGCTTAACTTTGTGCATTCACGCACAGCATTAAACTTTTGGTGGACAAAATGAAACAAAGGAGTGGAGGATTTTACATGTAAACAAACTGTTGCGTCCCAGTCCACACTGTGGTGAGTTCAAGAACCACCGAAATTAGTAGGACAAAACGATGTTCACCAAATACTCTCATCAGTGAAGCATACACACAAACATATTAAACAGTGGGCTTTCTAACAATTGGGAAGGTTTGTGTCATGTTTGTCCTCAAACAAAAAACATACTAAAACAAAACAATTATTTTTCCCCCATCTTTTTCCATTTTCAATCATTTTTTAAAAATGCTCCAGGGAGCCACTAGGGAGGCACTAACGAGCCGCATGCGGTTCGAGAGTCACAGGTTTCTGATCCCTGTCCTAGGGTGTCCCCAAATGACAGATAGTTAATAGTAATATTTGTAAAGTTACATGAACATTAATATTATTCATGTGGGCCCATAAATAGAAATGTTGTTAAATGTAGCTTTGATGTAGCTAACTACTTTTGCTGTGCAACTTGTAGTGTGGCTTGCAACAATTCTCTGATAGCTTCCCCTGTAGCTTAGCTACATTTAATGGAGAGTAGCTTAGCTTACTACATTTCGCAAGTAGCTTGCCCATCACTGGTGGTAATCAACATATGTGGCCATAGCTGTCTGGCCTAGACTGACGGAAGTTTTGATTGATTGATTGATTGAAGCTTTTATTAGTAGATTGCACAGTACAGTACATATTCCGTACAATTGACCACTAAATGGTAACACCCGAATAAGTTTTTCAACTTGTTTAAGTCGGGGTCCACGTAAATCAATTCATGGTAAGTGTGGCTGGCTTACGGGTCCCTCCGGCCACCACCAAACACCAACCATACACATTCATACACCAGTGTGAGCGGCACTGGGAGCGAGGTGGGTGAAGCGTCTTGCCACACTACCAAGAGGGAAAATGAACACCAGTTTGATCCAGACTGGCTAACCGCTAATGGGTGCTGGTGTGAATAGACCCACCTAACAGAAAAGTATTTTTCAACGCAGTAAGGATTAGATAGAAAGTTGCAGACCACTACTTTAACTTCATTCACCCCTGCGCTCTGCACTCTCGGGATTAGCTCTGCTATGATCCAGTGCTGTTTCTCCCAAGCCTCGCTGGAATGCGACGGATGACGGATCTCTTTTCCTACATTGTTTCACCTGCTCTAAACAGAACCACATGCTGCACAGGACCTGGACTGGGCCGCATTTCCTTTTGTATCTAATTAGAAGCACAAGCAAGAGGCGTATGTGTAGTCCACCTGAGACCGCCACAACCGTAGGACCCCTCTCGTCTCGGTCCCAAACCTGGACCACAATCCAGAACTGGAGATCTTGACCCACGCCGAGTGACCTGGCGCTGTACGTCAAAGTGCGATGCAATGGGGCGGCGGTATTACGTATCACCCAACTTCGACTTCAACCCTCGAGACTTTAAATTGGAGTGACGGTTGCACATCGGCTGAAGAACGAGGCCTTGACTTTAAATCGACATGCATCAGCCCAAGGTATGCATGTGCGCCCAAATGACAAAATCTTACATCACCCATTTGTGATTACATAAGCGAGGAGCGTATGCTATTTATTGTCTTAATCACACATGTCAGTCATACAAATGAGGAGCTATCCACAGGGAGAGAGATCTCTTCTTCCGCTTTTGTAAATGATATCATCGGTTGAAGGTGAAACAGAGCGTTTAATGAAGGAAAAGGACTTTTCTGTTCTTTCTCTTGCTGGACATCTGAGCTGGGTTTTTTTTCCCCAGGATGCTACGTCATCCTTTTTTTTTGGAAGGCCATAAAAGCACTCTTAATTGGGACTTGACACCAGCTGTAAACTCATTAAGGTAAACCCGACGAGAGCTACCACGTGGGCTCAGTTCTAAGGAATGTTTTAAAGTCCTAATTAGCACACTACTGCAGCCATGGTGGCCCCACAAATTAGGGTACGTCCCAGGAGGGACGCTGACTGACTCTCGCTGTTCCATCCCTTTTGATCCCCAACACTTTGTTTGAGAGGAGGACTCACTTCTTATACTTTCCATGGACAAGAACAAAGGCAGACCAGAAAAAATGCATCGTCTTGCCTGAGTGAAGTAGATTGTACAACAGTGCCATCTGCTGGTCAGAGGGCAGCTGTGAAGTTGCAGCCTGTCACAACAGTGACGCTCAGCGGCCAGATTTATAACTGCACCTCTTTTCCAGGAATGATTTGGAGCAAATGAGAAGCTTAGTTAGATGGATGATGGATGGATGGATTTTCACTTCTTTTTTCTTCATCTAAATGTCACTTACAGTCGTGCTCACAAGTTTACATACCCTGGGAGAATTTATGATTTCTTGGCCATTCTTCAGAGAATATGAATGATAACACAAAAACCTTTCTTCCACGCATGCTTAATGGTTGTCTGAAGCTATTTATTGGCCAACAACTGTGTTTACTCTTTTTAAATCAAAATGACAAAAGAAAGTACCCAAATGACCCTGATCAAAAGTTTACATACCCCAATGACTTTGATCTGATAACATGCACAAAAGCTGACACAAACAGGTTTGAATGGCTAATCAAGGTTCCAATCCTCACCTGTGACATGTTTTTTTGTAATTAATGTGTGTGTATAAAAGGTCAGTGAGTTTCTGGGCTTCTGAAGGACCATTGTATCTTTCATCCAGTGCTGCACAGATGTTTCTGGATTCTAACTCATGGGGAAGGCAAAAGAATTGTCGCACGATCTGCGAGAAAAGGTAATTGAACTGCATAAAACAGGAAAGGGGTATACAAAGATATCCAAGGAATTGAGAATGCCTATCAGCAGTGTTCGAACGCTGATTAAGAAGTGGGAAATGAGGGATTCAGGTAGACCAGCAAAGATTTCAGCCACAACTGCCAGGACAATTGTTCGAGATGCAAAGAAAAATCTACAAATAACTTCAGCTGAAATACAGGACGCTCTGAAAAATTGTGGTGTGGCTGTTTCAAGATGCACAATAAGGAGGTATTTGAAGAAAAATGGGCTGCATGGTCGAGTCGCCAGAAGAAACACATTTCTGCGCAAATGTCACAAAGTATCCCGCTTACATTACGCCAAACAGCACAGAGACAAGCCTCAAAACTTCTGGAACAAAGTAATTTGGAGTGATGGCTTTCTTCTGGCAACTCGACCATGCAGCCCATTTTTCTTCAAGTGCCTCCTTATTGTGCATCTTGAAACAGCCACACCACAATTTTTCGGAGAGTCCTGTATTTCAGATGAAGTTATTTGTGGATTTTTCTTTGCATCTCAAACAATTTCACACAACCATTGAGCATGAGTGGAAGAAAGGTTGTTTCATATTCTCTGAAGAATGGCCAAGAAATCATAAATTCTCCCAGGGTATGTAAACTTATGAGCACAACTGTACATATGATGACCTCAACATTATGAAAAGTGCTGACTCATGTCTCCCGATGTAACGGAGTGAAAAAAAAATGAGAATGATGACAAAAGGATATAAAACATGTTTGCTGTCCTTTGTCTTTGTTTGATGTTCCATTTTCAGAGTTTTCAGTATAGGATAATACAAAGTATTCATCAGTAAATCTTAGAAACTGCAGGTTAAATATTCAGGTTAAAATTACTGACGTCACGTCTGACTCATGTCCCACCCAATGATTGCGCGTGGTGATCAAGCTAGCTCTGTTCTTAATGGGTACTAGGCACTATTTAGCCTTTGTCGAAGAAAACAATGGACCTATGCTTGTGTACGAATCGTTCAAATCGCAAAAAGGATAAACGTTTCTTCAGAGTTCCTCAAGGGGTAATCAGAAAGGGTGGAAGAGATCAAGATTTTACGAAACAACGTCGAGAAAAGCATGCAGCTCACACTCCAGTCCAATGGAGCAGATTCGAAGAATGGATGAGTTTGCAGTGATCACTTCATGAAAGGGTTGTTTGATATACTTTTAATATTTACTCTTTCCTATTTAACTATTATCTTGATATTATTTGCATTTCCTTAACACAATATTAGGAAAAAACATCAGTTGCCATTTATATTTGGTTGATTTTCTACCAAGGAGTCATTTACAGACAGCACTTCTGTTTGCACGCATTGAAATATCTTAACTCTAATCCATTCAACATTCATTATTTTTGTTGAAAGAAGTCAGAGTAATATTCCCAAAAATCTGTCAGTTATCCAATTCTGATTCAGTCCTTAGTCCAAGTGAAGTGAATTATATTTATATAGCGCTTTTCTCGAGTGACTCAAAGCGCTTTTACATAGTGAAAGCCAATATCTAAGTTACATTTAAACCAGTGTGGGTGTCACTGGGAGCAGGTGGGAAAAGTGTCTTGCCCAAGGACACAACGGCAGTGACTAGGATGGCGGAAGCGGGGATCGAACCTGGAACCCTCAAGTTGCTGGCACGGCCACTCTACCAACCGAGCTATACCGCCCCAGTCCAGGGGTGACGGAGGGTGTGTCAGCCAGGCATTAAAAAAATAGACCTAAACATTTGCGATCAATCTTTACTATGACGTCACTTTCGTCACTTGATTGACATTCACAGCACCTGAGAGTCTTGTGAGATAACCCTGGTTGCTGCCAGATCATTATTAAGAAAAAATGACCGACAGAAAGGCGAGAAACACTCAACACTCTTGCGCCGTACCTGCCGTCAAAACTGTAAAGACAGTTCCTATCTTAACAATAAAAGCGCTGAGCTAACAAAATAAGAGTCCCAGAAAGCTAGCGCACACAAGCTAGCCAGCTAGGGAGTATTCCGCCAATGTATAGGAGGAGTATGGAAGCTGGACAACTAAGATGCCAAAAAACAACCACTTACCGTACTTACTTTCCGGACCATAGAGCGCACCGGCTTATAAGGCGCACTGCCGATGAATGGTCTATTTTTTCATTTTTTTTCAAATATAGGGCGTAAAGGATTATTTTTTTGTTGTTGTCTACATAGGATGTAATGGTGGTTCTTTGGTCAAAATGTTTTACAGATCATCTTCAAGGGCTTTCAGACAGTCGCTTCCGGATGCGCCGTTTTGTGGGCGGTATTATTTACGTGGCTCACCTTTGGCAGCGTCTTCTCCCTGTTATCTTTGTAGTAGCGGTGTAGCGTGCAAGGACGGGAGTGGAAAAAGTGTCAAAAGATGAAGCTAACTATTTTAATGACATTCAGACTTTACTTAAATCAGTAACGGAGCAGCATCTCCTCATCCGGAGACAACAACACCAGAAATGTGTCGCGTAAAAAAACGTTTGACCGGAACTCTAATACCTAAAGTTCCTTGGGTGAATAATGTAAACTCACTAGACCGGTATGTTTTAGCGCTTTCATGAGGAGTTTGCTGACAGATAGAAGAAAGAACTTTACACTACTTTATATTAGAAATGGCAACATAACAATAAAATAGAGAAAAAGAAGAAGCTTATCGACTTCGGTGTCCGCAGGGACTACAAATGCGGGCACGCGCAATTATTCAGGATTTATGCAGATCCCAAATACACATGAGCAGTGAAGTTGCTTTTGCATAATATTGCGAAACAAAACGCCAAATAATAGGTCTTACCTTATACACACACCATAATAATACTCATATGTTGAAGCACATCAAACGGTGCAGCGTACACTTATCTCTTATGTTTGACTACCATCTACTGGTCACACTTATTATCACACCATGTACCAAATAAAATAGCTTCGAGGTGGGTAAGCTCAACCAAACTTATTCCTTACATTAGGCGCGCCGGGTTATAAGGCGCACTGTTGAGTTTGGAGGGGGGAAAAAGGATTTTAAGTGCATCTTATAGTCCGGAAAATACGGTACATGTGGTATTGGACAGAAAGGAGGACTTTTTTTCTCCTCCATTTTAAAATGTGGACGTTATCATCACTACTGTCTGATTCCAATCAATGCAAGTCATCAGAGTCAGGTAATACACCAACTTATATTCTTGTCTTCATGAAAGAAAGGAATCTATATGTGTTAAACATGCTTGTATTATCATTAAACACCTTTAACTTGTTAACAAAAAATGTCTCTTTCATAAATAAATAAATATAAATGATATATATGAATGAGATAGATCCCCTCGACTTGGTCAATTGAAAAGTAGCTCGCCTCCTGAAAAAGTGTGGGCACCCCTGCCTTAGTGAAACTTCCCTTTCCAGTCCACCTGATACACCAGCACGCTACACCAATCATATCTGCCTATCATTTACTACTAAATCAAGCTGCGAGTACAGTTTAGAGGAAAAAAAATCAACAACCTCTTATATGAAAATAAGTAGTCATCATTGCATCCAAATGAGGGAAATAGCATGTTGACAAGAGATAAGAGGTGGACAAAGAGCAGGTGGGAAGTGGCGATGGAACAGCTGCACAGATGATGTGATTAAGGATGTGTGCTCCATCACGTAGCCTCACGTTCACCTGACATTCAATAACAAGCACACACACTATAAGGCCAAATATCAATAATGCAATCAGGGAAAAAGATGTGTTGTGTCCATTTTTTAATTGAAATGATGAACATTACAGACAAGGAAAGTTTCACTTTGTGAGACGGACTAGTTGTTACAAGGAATGATCTGTTAGACCGGGGGTCAGTAACCTGCGGCTTTAGCACCGTCCTAGTGGCTCCCTGGACCTCTTTCCAACAAACCTACTCAGTGGCCTAGTGGTTAGAGTGTCTGCCCTGAGATCTGTAGGCTTTGAGTTCAAACCCCGGCCGAGTCATAACAAAGACTATAAGAGTGCTTGGCATTTAGCATCAAGGGTTGGAATTGGGGTTAAATCACCAAAAATGATTCATGGGCGCGGCACCGCTGCTGCCCACTGCTCCCCTCACCTCCCAGGGGGCGAACAAAGGGATGGGTCGAATGCAGAGGACACATTTCACCACACCTAGTGTGTGTGTGACAATCATTGGTACTTTAACTTTAACTTTCAGAGATGTGTGAAAATGAAAAAAGATAAAGAAAAAAAAAAAGTGTTTCAATATGTTTTGTGTAGGAGGAAAACATGACACAACCTTCCTAATTATTAGAAATCCCACTGTTTATATTAAACATGCTTCACTGATGACAGTATTTGGCCAGCGCCGTTTTGTCCTTCTAATTTCAGCGATCCTTGAACTGATTGTAAATAATGTAAATAATTCAATGTATATACTCTGATGATTATCTTGTGTGATGACTGTATTATGATGATAGTATATATCTGTATCATGAATCAATTTAAATGGACCCCGACTTAAACAAGTTGAAAAACTTATTCGGGTGTTACCATTTAGTGGTCAATTGTACGGAATATGTACTTCACTGTGCAATCTACTAATAAAAGTTTCAATCAATCAATCAATCAATCAATCAATCAATCAATCAATCAATCAATCGTAGTTTGTTTACATGTACAACTTTCTCCGACGCTGCCACAGAAAGATGTGTTTTATGCCACTCCTATTTTGTCTCATTTTGTCCACCAAACGTTTTATACTGTGTGTGAATGCACTAAGGTGAGCTTTGTTGATTTGCTGGAGTGCTTATCAGGCATATTTGGTCAATCCATGACTGCAAGCTAACCGATGCTAACATGCTATTTAGGCCAGCTGTATGTACATATTGCATTATTATGCCTCGTTTGTAAGTATATTTGAGCTCATTTAAAGTCCTTTACTTATGTTCTCTGTGTATTTAATTTATATTTGCATGTCTCATGACAAATTATCTGTATGTAATATGGTCTGCATTTCTGTGCCATGTTGTTCCAGACCACAGCAAACGTTACCCAGCTAGCAACGATTGTAATCAATCCATTAGAAGAAAACAGCTCGCCGTTTCCTTAAACTTGGACACACACATTTATACCTTTTGGCCATTTTGAGCCAGTGATTTCCAGAAGTTATCTCAACCTGTGAGAAGCCTCCATTTTTCTTATGATTTCCAATGTTGCAAAAATGTGTAGAATAAAAATGTAAATACAACATTTCCGTCAACGAAGATTTGCGTCAGCCTTTGATAGATAGTAAGCTAATACAACTAATATAGACACTTACATCATGGGTTGCTTTCATTATAACACTTTTAATTTTTTGTGGCTCCAGACAGATTTTTTTTTTTTTTTTTTTCCGTCCTATATGGCTCTTTCAACATTTTGGGTTGCCGATGATCAGTGTCAGATAACCCTTAAATTGCACTGATGTAATTGCACTGAAACAACCAAGAAAACTACCTTAATTGTTCCCCCTGTCCTATATGCATTAGGGCCCCAAAAATATTTTCATTTATTTGAATACATTATACAGACTAAATAGCTCAACTCATGTATACATAAAGTGCATCCGGAAAGTATTCACAGCGCTCACTGTTTCCACATTTTGTTATGTTGCAGCCTTATTTCCAAAATTGTCCTCAAAATTCAACACAGAATACTAATAATGACAATGTGAGAAATGTGTTTAGAGCTTTTTGCAAATGTATTGAAATTTTAAAACTAAGAAATCACGTGCACATGAGTATTCACAGCTTTTTGCTCAATACTTTGTTGATGCACCTTTGGCAGCCATTACAGTCTAGGATCTTTTTGAACGCGATACTTTTTCAGATCTCCAGAGATGTTCAATGAGATTCAAGTCTGGGCTCTAGCTGGGCCACTCAAGGACATTCACAGAGTTGTTCTAAAGCCATTCCTTTGATATCTTGGCTGTGAGCTTAGGGGCGTTGTCCTGCTGAAAGTCGGCCCAGTCTGAGTTCAGAGCGCTCAGGAGCAGGTTTTCATCCAGGATGTCTCTGCACATTGCTGCATTCATCTTTCCTTCTATCCTGCCTAGTCTCCCAGTTCCTTTTGCTAAAAGAACATCCCCACAGCATGATGCTGCCGCCACCATTTACCATGAATTCATTAACGTGGACCCCGACATAAACAAGTTGAAAAACTTATTCGGGTGTTACCATTTAGTGGTCAATTGTACGGAATATGTACTGTACTGTGCAATCTACTAATAAAAGTTTCAATCAATCAATCAACCATGCTTCACTGTTAGCCTGGTGATGAGCGGTGCCTGGTTTCCTCCAAAGACACACCAAAGACTTCAATCTTTGCCTCATCAGACCAGAGAATTTTCTTTGTTTCTAAAGATCAGAGCGTTTTTCGGGTGCATTTGGGAAAACGTCAGGCGGGCTGCCATGTGCTTTTTAGGAAGAAATGGCTTCCTTCTGACTACCTTACCATACAGGTCTTATTGGTGGTTTACTGCAGAGATGGTTGTCCTTCTGAAAGGTTCTTCTCTCTTCACAAAGGAATGGTGAAGCTCTGACATAGTGACCATCAGGTCACAAGTATATACCTATTCTTTATATACCTTTACATCAGCCACCCCCCTGGTGCAGGGGGGTGGCTGATGTTGTGACTGGTGGCAGCGCGCGCGCGTGGTGGTTGTCGGGGCTGACAAACTGTGTAAATGTATGTGTATCTGTGTGTGTGTGTGTGTATGTATGTATGTATGTATGTATGTATGTATGTATGTATGTATGTATGTATATATATGTGTATGTGTATGCATGTGTATGTGTGTGTATGTGTACATGTGTATGTTTATGTGTATGTATATATATATGTATGTATATTTCTGGGGGTACGTTCTGGGCCTGCCTGTCGGGTGGGGGTCGGCGCCTCAGGCTACTGCATCCGGACTGCGTGTCTGGAGCTCCTGGGTCCCACCGTCCATCCCTTCCGGGTGCCCGTCTTGGTTGGGGCCTGCTGGGTCTGGTCCCTGCGTCTACTGTGGTAGCTTGGTGCTGCAGGGTATTCCGAGGTGCTGCGAGTCGGCCAGTTGTTGGGGTAGCGACCTTGTGTGTCAGCATGTCTGTGATCTTCTTTTAATTATTTTTTTTTTTATAAATAGATTTAATTATGTATTTATTCTTTTTTTTTTTTTAATATATTTTATTAATATTATTATTATTATTATTATTATTATTATGTATTTATTTATTTAATTTATTTATTCCTCTACCTCAGGGGGGGGGCTCGGCGGGGCGGTTGCTGGTTGTTCCATCTCCATCGTTGGGGTCCCTGCGGGTGGGGTGGGTGGTTCCTGTGGCCCCGTGCTGGGTGGTCCTGTGGCGGCCGGCTTGGGTGGGGTGGCCGTGGGCTGGCCTCGCCGCGCTCTCCGGGGATTGGGGGTGGGGCTCGTGGGGGCCCTGTTGCCGGTGGGGCGGGGGCGGTCTTCCCGTCCGGTTGCGGGGGGTCTCCGGGCCCCTCGGGCGGGGCGTCCCGCCTTTCTGTCCGTGTGGGGTGTGGCCTCTCGCTGTCTTGGGGTCTGGCTGCCCCCTGCTTTTCTCGTGCCTTGTCCTCTGCCGGGTGCGTCTGTCTGCGGCCTGCTGCTGGCCCTTGTGGGCGGCACGGTGGGCCAGGCTCTGGGGTTCCTGTCGCTGTCCGGCTTGGCTGCGTGGGGGCGGTGGCCCCTGGTTCCCTGGGCACCACACCTACTGTTTGTGGGATGGGCTCTCGGGGAGGCTGGGGCCGTACTCTGGCTCCCGCACACACTGGGAGTCGAATGTATTGTACATGCAAATTCACATATACTCACACACATACATACACACATACATAGGTACCTACGCTCCCACATACATATACGAATAAATAGAGTACATATTTACACACTCAAAGTTCGTACATCCACACGCACATTCATTATACAAACATACTGTATACACATACTGTACATATACATTCACTGTAAAAACATACATATACACATACTGTACATATACACTCACTGTACAAACACACACATACACATACTACACATATACATTCACTGTACAAACACACACATACATATACTGTACATATACATTCACTGTACAAACACACATATACACATACTGTACATATACATTCACTGTTCAAACACACATACTGTATACACATACTGTACATATACATTCGCTGTACACACATATACACATACTGTACATATACACTCACTGTACAAGCACACATATACACATACTGTACATATACAAGTACATATGCACACATACACTCATGCACATAATCACGTTTCATCAAACATATATTAACGTTGTTGCCCTAGGGTAAACTGGGTATAACACATGGCACACTGACAAAGCTTAACCTATTGTTACTATAACAATCTACAAGGTTAATGTAGGTTGCTTCTCTTTCTTCCCCTCCATTTTTCTGCATTCTTTCGTATCTCAAGTTATCACTACGTATATGTATTGTTGCATTTGAACAATTGTATTGTTGATAATAAAGGTAAAGTATTGGTATTGTTTATTATCAATAGCACTATTTCTATTGGTATTCATATTGCTCCATTTTTAGTGTAATAATGCTCATTGTCGTTTCTGTATTATTTTTTTTATTTTCGCTAACTGCTTATTTTCTATTACTTTTACCATCATATTTGTACATGTCGTATTTGCTGATGTTGCTCTGTTGTTGTTGTTGTTGTTGTTGTTGTGTTTGCTGTTGTTGTTTTTGTCTTTCTGTCTAATCCCCCTCTTGTCCCCACAATTCCCCCCTCTGTCTTCCTTTTTCTCTCTTTCTATCCCCTCCTGCTCCGGCCCGGCTGCACCAAATGATAATATAAATACATTTAATAAAGTCAAAATACAAGTAAGGCAACAAGAGAAGTATCCTACACTTCTCTTTTGTAAAGTAAATCTGAACAGCCGATATGGGCATCTACATCTGCTATATGATTTGCCCGAGAAGCTGGGCAGGACATTAAAAAAAAAAAAATATATATATATATATATATATATATATATATATATATATATATATATATATATATATATATATATATATATATATATATATACCTTTATATACACTACCGTTCAAAAGTTTGGGGTCACATTGAAATGTCCTTCATTTTGAAGGAAAAGCACTGTACTTTTCAATGAAGATAACTTTAAACTAGTCTTAACTTTAAAGAAATACACTCTATACATTGCTAATGTGGTAAATGACTATTTTAGCTGCAAATATCTGGTTTTTGGTGCAATATTTACATAGGTGTATAGAGGCCCAATTCCAGCAACTATCACTCCAGTGTTCTAATGGTACAATGTGTTTGCTCATTGGCTCAGAAGGCTAATTGATGATTAGAAAACCCTTGTGCAATCATGTTCACACATCTGAAAACAGTTTAGCTCGTTACAGAAGCTACAAAACTGACCTGCCTTTGAGCAGATTGAGTTTCTGGAGCATCACATTTGTGGGGTCAATTAAACGCTCAAAATGGCCAGAAAAAGAGAACTTTCATCTGAAACTCGACAGTCTATTCTTGTTCTTAGAAATGAAGGCTATTCCACAAAATTGTTTGGGTGACCCCAAACTTTTGAACGGTAGTGTATATATATATATATATATACCTATACTGTATGTACCTTTATATACTTGTATACATATATGCTGATATATATAATATATAGGTCCCCACATCTGTGGTCCCTTCCAGGGTTTCTCTCTTTGAGTGTTTTCTTGCCCTGATGTGGCATCTGAACCGAGGATGTGGTTGTGGCTTGTGCAGCCCTTTGAGACACTTGTGAGCTATATAAAATATACTTTGATTGATTGATAATATGACCTCTTTAACTATTTCTTTACAGGACCTCTTGTTGTCGGGCACAGTTAGAAGGGCTTAAGTCAGACCTGGGCCCATTAAGATTTTCAAATTAGTTTTTTTAAACCTTTCACATTGAAACTGTTAACCTGACTCTCGCCAGATGCTTGTAGTTCGCTGAGCTCCACACAAGGATCTGGGCTCGAGGGCAATGCAAACTCCTTCAAGATAGCAGAAAATAATGAACCAATCAGGATCGCCGGGCGGGATTTCATAGATGTGACGTAGCGCCGAAGCGACTGTTTGATTCAAACAACAATGGCGGCACGCAGCGAGGAGTCGTGTGCTGACATTGATTCTGCTATTGCAACTGTTTTGCGACATCAATCGTCTACTGACATTGCTGCGTTGTTTCAATAAAAGTTCCCTAACTTTTCGCTCTGTCGTTATCCTATATGTCGGCTGTTCTGTTTTGGATTTCCCAGCGTCGCTCTCATCAGCGTCACAGGTTGATTTCAATGTGAGTGGTTGAAGTAGCACGTAATTCAAGATAACGGACAAGTGCTTTATCCAATCACATGATTTTTTTACAAGGCCCGCCTTCTGAAATACATCTCCTATTGAGAAGTCCTAGATCCTTGTGTGGACCTCAGCGAACTACAAGGATCTGCCGAGAGTTAGGTTGTGAAACTGTAGCCACGGAAGCAGATTTTTACACCGAAAGTTCTGCAGAAAAGTGATATCATTTTAGATTGCATTTGTTTTTTTACCCTTTGTGTTCATATTTCGCCTGGTTTGTAGCATTGTTGTTGTGTTTTGCTTGATTGTAAAAGATGTCTATCGAGGAGGTGGTCTGAGAAGTGAAAAAGAGCAACGTTCATATGTTGTTAATATTCAATGTTTTATCATTCATGATTAATATTAAAAATATGTTGTTAATATTCAATGTTTTATCATTGATGGTTAATATTGAAAATCCCCCATTCTTTATTGTCATGTTGTACATACAGTATATGTTGTACATATAGCCAGTATATGTACAAAACCCAAAACCAGTGAAGTTGGCACGTTGTGTAAATCGTAAATAAAAACAGCAGTGCAAATCCTTTTCAATTTATATTCAATTGAATAGACTGCAAAGACAAGATATTTAATGTTTGAACTGAGAAACTTGTTTTTTTTTTGCAAATAATCATTAACTTAGAATTTAATCGCAGCAACACATTGCAAAAAAGTTGTGTTACATGGCCTTTCCTTTTAACAATACTCAGTAAACGTTTGGAAACTGAGGAGACCAATTTTTGAAGCTTTTCAGGTGGAATTATTTCCCATTCTTGCTTGATGTACAGCTTAAGTTGTTCAACAGTCCAGGATCTCCGTTGTCGTATTTCACGCTTCATAATGCACCACACATTTTCAATGGGAGACAGGTCTGGACTACAGGCAGGCCAGTCTAGTACCCGCACTCTTTTACTATGAAGCCACGCTGTTGTAACACGTGGCTTGGCATTGTCTTGCTAAAAAAAAAGCAGGGGCGTCCATGATAACGTTGCTTGGATGGCAACATATGTTGCTCCAAAATCTGTATGTACCTTTCAGCATTAATGGTGCCTTCACAGATGTGTAAATTAACCATGCCTTGGGAACTAATACACCCCCATACCATCACAGATGCTGGCTTTTGAACTTTGTGGTTCTTTTCCTCTTTGGTCCACAGTTTCCAAAAACAATTTGAAATGTGGACTCGTCAGACCACAGAACACTTTTCCACATTGCATCAGTCCATCTTAGCCCAGCGAAGCGTTTCTGGGTGTTGTTGATCAATGGCTTTGGCTTTGCATAGTAGAGTTTTAACTTGCACTTACAGATGTAGCGACCAACTGTAGTTCCTGACAGTGGTTTGCCTAAGTGTTCCTGAGACTATGTGGTGATATCCTTTACACACTGATGTCACTTTTTGATGCAGTACCGCCTGTGGGATCGAAGGTCACGGGCAATGTCGCTTACGTACAGTGATTTCTCCAGATCCTCTGAACCTTTTGATGATATTATGGACCGTAGACGGTGAAATCCCTAAATTCCTTGCAATAGCTGGTTGAGAAATGTTGTTCTTAAACTGTTGGACAATTTGCTCACACAATTGTTCACAAAGTGGTGACCCTCGCCCCATCCTTGTTTGTGAATAACTGAGCATTTCATGGAAGCTGCTTTTGTACCCAATCATGGCACCCACCTGTTCCCAATTAACCTGTTCACCTGTGAGATGTTCCAAAAAAGTGTTTGATGAGCATTCCTCAACTTTGTCAGTCTTTTTTGCCACTTGTGCTAGCTTTTTTGAAACATGTTGCAGGCATCAAATTCAAACAACCAGCAGTGGTTGTTCAGGGGAGTGTGTAACTTCACACTAAAGTCACATGTCACATTTATTTGTGCATCTGGTTTGCAGTAGGAATGTCTCATCGACACAAAAGCAAAAAAGCAATCCACATAAGCAAAGTCAGTACAAATATAAATACAAAATCAGGCATATTTATAATAAAATCTCAAAAATATATTTACAAATACATGTTTATTTATAAAAATTCTTGATTTATTTGTATGTCAAATTTTTATATTTATAAATTTTATTTGTATATATTTTCAAATCTCAAAAATATATTTACAAGTACGCGTTTATTCATATAAATTATTTATTTATTTGTATACCACATTTGTATTTGTATATTTATTAATATATGCATATGGAATAATATCATATTGCTATATACAGCATAAGGTGAAGTGAGACAATTCTACTTCCATAAATCAGCACAATAAAATGACTTCTATATGTATTAAATATTAAAGTACAAACATGTCTATATTAAGTGAACCTGTGTGACAGATAATAATGTTTGATGATAACGTCACATAAAAAAAGACACAACAACAGTTGTTTTGTTTATAAAGCCAATGTTGTGTGACTGATTGTGTAGATAATACAACAACACTCCTGCCAAGTCCATTTCTCCGCTGCTGTGTTGCCGGTCCCTCGTGGCTTGTTAAGGTCGCCATACATTGCCTTGGTGTAGTAAAATAAGAGGCAAGACTCCTCAGAGATGCAAGTTCTGCCTGTCGTGGCGAGAGCAGACCTTTTTCAGCGCCTAGCTGCCTCTACCAGCATCTCGTTCCACGACTCCCGACACAGTTAATTACCTCAGTGGGGGGGCGTGATTGTGGCAGGCGTCCGCTAACGCACTCCTTTACCGCGCCATGACGAATGTTCTCCTGGATTTTTCTCTCCGAAAACACCTTTGAGGATATCGATTGCGCGGGCACCGGATACGTTTGGAAGAAGGCAGCGATCAATAAGCACAACACTGTGCACAATATAGTAAAATAAAAAACTGTTAATCATGAATCACTGAAAACGATCTACACCAGGGGTATCAGGCCCGCAAACAGGTTTAATCTGGCCCGCTAGATGAGTTTGCTAAGGATAAAGATGAGCTGCAAATTTTTATTTAAAGAAACGGTTGTTCTAAATGTGTAAGGTGCAAGCAATCAGCTACCGACTGTTGTGGCTGGCAGCAGATGGCGTCAGACTGATCCAGTATCGACTTCTTTCATTGTACATTATGCACTCATTGGATAAAATAAGGAAACAGTAAGATGCAAAGACTTAAGTCAACATGACCGTCATCTTTGTAGTTAAAGTTCCATGCAACGTCGCAATTTGTTGACGGCACAATGTGCACCCTGAACTCCATTGTATAAATGTGTGTTTCTACCAACTCTCAGGCGCCTTGAATTGTGCATGTCAAAGCATGCGACAACTTTGTTCAAAATAAACTAGTCCCTGACCAATACAGTAGTACCTCAACTTAAAAGGCAACTGCGCTTTTTGGGGAATGTTGCCTATCTTTTACAATCATTATAAAAAGACATGATGATGGATGTATTTTTTTTTTAATGCATTCTAAATATTAAATAAAAGTAAATAAATGTCTGCTTACAGCGGAGCCAATGGGAGCTCCACTATTCCGCCCATAAAATTTGATAAATAACCCTTCATAAAGCGCCAACAATACTCGATTTACATTTGGTGACTTGAATATTAAGGTATTAGTATAAGTGCTAACGCAGATTAACTATTTATAGCGGCGCTATGATCACTTCTTGTGTGTCTATGTTTACATCATCGAGTGGTCTGCTGCTCTCTTGCTTCCCTGTAATTTTATTGTAGATCATAAATCATGCATCTCACCTAGACAGAAGAAGTCTGAGTATGTATTCTGACAAGCTGGGACACATTGACAGTCATTTAGGACCTAGAACTGGCGAGAACCACTCGAAAAGTGTTTGTTCCTCCTGATGACGTGTGTGGAGGGAGAGTGAGATCAGCGCGCTTGCAGGAGCAAAGGTCACCGCCTCTGTCAATGGTGTTGAGGGCGGAGCACCATCGACTAGGGGCGGGGCATGTGCGGGACGGCGAGACACAGCTGGCAGGTGATTAGATTTCACAGGTGAAACATGGTGATCTAATCATCTGTTGTCTTTAACAGTGAGCGGCCAGCGGAGGAGAGAAGTGGGAGAGGCTGGAGAGATCATCTGAAAAGATTGTTCTTGGCATGTACATTAAAACTCTGTTAAAACGGCACGCCTGGCTCCTGTGACGTGGTATCCGTGGAACGGGTAGGGAACGACTTCCACAATGTGTTTGACGGAGAAGCAGCTAAAAGTACTGTATTACTTCATAAAACAATCAGTTGTGATGTTAGTAGTACATTCTTTTGCAGTGGTTCTCAAACCTTTTTCACCAAGTGCCACCTCAGAAAACACCATAATGACATTCAAATACAGTAGCGTAGTAGGCCTAAGTATTTATTAAAAACAAGGCAGAGGTTTTATTTAACAAGTATATTTAAATTTTTTGGCCACTGTAACATTACAATACTGTAACACTGTGTTTGAATTTCGGGGGGAAAAAAAACACTGTACTTTAATTAAGTGATTCTTTGGCGTACGCACTACATGGAGCCCGCCTACCATCTATTGTATTGTTTTTATACAGCAATTATTTTATAAAAGTTTGTTTTTCTTTTCATTATGCTGTTTTGAGGGCTAAGCACCAGTTAAATGGATTTCAGTTGATTTCATAGGGTGACGTTGATTTGAGATGCAAGTGTTTTGAGTTAAGTTGAGGTAATAATGTATTTTGGGTTTGTAATTCTTATTTCATGACGAATGTCCTCCTGGATTTTTCTCTCCGAAAACACCTGGTAATCCATCAAGCTTTGAGGATATCGATTGCGCGGGCACCGGATACGTTTAGAAGAAGGCAGCGATCAATAAGCACAACACTGTGCACAATATAGTAAAATAAAAAACTGTTAATCATGGATCACTGAAAACGATCTACACCAGCCCGCTGAGCTGCAATTTTTTATTTAAAGAAACGGTTGTTCTAAATGTGTAAGGTGCAAGCAATCAGCTACCGATTTTTGTGGCTGGCAGCAGATGGCTACAGACTGATGCAGTATTGACGCACAATATCTTCTTTCATTGTAAATTATCCACTCATTGGATAAAATAAGGAAACGGTAAGATGCAAAGACTTAAGTCAACATGACCGTCATCTTTGTAGTTAAAGTTCCATGCAACGTCGCAATTTGTTGACGGCACAATGTGCACCCTGTTTCTACATTTGTTGTTTGTTCTGTTTTATTTTATGCTTAAAGGCCTACTGAAATGAATTTTTTGTATTTAAACGGGGATAGCAGATCCATTCTATGTGTCATACTTGATCATTTTGCGATATTGCCATATTTTTGCTGAAAGGATTTAGTATATCTAAAACTCATTTGTATACTCTAGCCTTTAAATAGACCCCCTTTTTAGACCAGTTGATCTGCCGTTTCTTTTCTTCTCTCCTCTGCTCCCCTCTTCCTTGGAGAGGGGGTTGCACAGGTCCGGTGGCCATGGATGAAGTGCTTGCTGTCCAGAGTCGGGACCCCGGGTGGACCGCTAGCCTGTGCATCGGTTGGGGACATCTCTGAGCTGCTGACCCGTCTCCGCTCGGGACGGTTTCCTGCTGGCCCCACTATGGACTGGACTCTCGCTGATGTGTTGGATCCACTGTGGACTGGACTTTCACAATATTATGTCAGACCCACTCGACATCCATTGCTTTGGGTCTCCCCTGGGGGGGGGGGGGGGTTACCCACATATGCGGTCCTCTCCAAGGTTTCTCATAGTCATTCACATCGACGTCCCACTGGGGTGAGTTTTTCCTTGCCCGTATGTGGGCTCTGTACCGAGGATGTCGTTGTGGCTTGTGCAGCCCTTTGAGACACTTGTGATTTAGGGCTATATAAATAAACATTGATTGATTGATTGATTTATCTCCACGACAATACATCGACGAAGCTCTTTAGCATGAGCTAACGTGATAGCATCTGTCTCAAATGCAGATAGAAACAAAATGAATTAATCCCTGACTGGAAGGATAGACAGAAGATCAACAATACTATTAAACCATGGACATGTAACTACAAGGTTAATAGATCTCAGCCTGGCAAAGCTTAACAATGCTGTTGCTAACGGCGCTAAGGCTGACTTAGCAACTTAGCAACCGGACCTCACAGAGCTATGATAAAAACATTAGCGCTCCACCTACGCCAGCCAGCCCTCATCTGCCCAGCTCATCAACACCCGTGCTCACCTGCGTTCCAGCGATCGACGGCGCGACGAAGGACTTCACCCGATCATCCGTGCGGTGGCCGGTTAGCATCGGCTAGCGCGTCTGCTATCCAAGTGAGTAATCCTTGTTGTGTTGCTACAGCCAGCCGCTATACACTGATCCCACCTACAACGTTCTTCTTTGCAGCCTCCATTGTTCATTAAACAAATTGCAAAAGATTCACCAACAAAGATGTCCAGAATACTGTGGAATTATGAAATGAAAACATAGCTTTTTTTGTATTGTATTCAATGGGGAAGGCATACCTCTGTTCCCCGGGCTACGTCAAGCGCATACGTCATCCTCCGAAGGCTTTTTCAACCGGAAGTGTGGCGGGAAATTTAAAATTGCCCTTTATAAGTTAACCCGGTCGTATTGGCATGTGTTGAAATATTAACATTTCATCATTGATACATAAACTATCAGACTGTGTGGTCGGTAGTAGTGGGTTTCAGTAGGCCTTTAAATCTACCATGTTCACATCGGTTAAGTCTGGAGATATGTTACCTTTAATTCGGCTATAGAGTCATTTCAATAATTGTTTTGTTTATATTAAAATTGTAATATTTTAATAGAATGAATGTGTTGTGGCAGTTGCGGATGTCACCAACGCGGCGGTTTGAGGAAACACTCGATTGCTTTTCCAAACATGTTTTTAATGGTGAACTACCAACATGAGAAGGCTAAACAGGAAGTGATTAAAGTTGAATGGCTTTGTAAATACATTGAGACAAAGTCTAAGTTCATTGTGTTCCTCATGGTGTTTTTGAAACGGCACCAATGTTTTCCTCTGTATTTGTTTTTCTTTTCATTATGCTGTTTTGAGGGCCAAGCACCAGTTAAATGGATTTCAATTGATTTCATAGGGTGACGTTGATTTGAGATGCAAGTGTTTTGAGTTAAGTTAAGGTACTAATGTATTTTGGGTTTGTAATTATTATTTCAAAGAATACAAAGAGGAAAAAATTACCCAAGAAAATGTCATTTTTTTCATTCATTTTAATGCATAGCTATTTTTGTACAAAAGTCAATTTTGTTGTGAGGAAAAAGCTTGAGCATTTAACACTGAGCATGTTCATGACTTAAAAAAAAAAAGAAAAAAGAATGCGATACAAAACAATGCCTCGAGGCTATTCCCGTATGTAAATGAGGCATAAAAATAAACGAATGATGCCAGACTGTGACTCGCATCCACATTCTGCTCCCCTGCGTGTCGGCCAAAGGCGCTGACATTCATTACAGACAGCAGGAGCCATCTTAAAGGGCAAAGCGATGAGGATGATGAAACAAGGAGCGACAGCAGTCAGAAGCAGGTAAAAAAACCAACAACTAAAATGACACTGAGTGCAGTGCAGACTTCTGCCAAGGCGTGTGAGCAGACCACTTCCTGGTTTACAAAGAATGATGCAAACTGTAACATGTTTCATTCATAAGGGTTACTTAATGCCACGCGTGAGGGGGAATAAAAGATGCTAATATCTTTATTTGTCAATTGCTATGATTGTTAACAGGCTACTTCCTGTTTGTCTGTCCATTTTTTAATTATCAAGCTATTTCTTGTTTGTCCATCCATTTTTTAATTATCAAGCTACTTCTTGTTTGTCCGTCCATTTTTTAATTATCAAGCTACTTTTTGTTTGTCCGTCCATTTTTTAGTTATCAGGCTACTTCCTGTTTGTCCGTCCATTTTTAGTTATCAGGCTACTTCCTCTTTGTCCGTCCATTTGGTAGTTATCAGGCTACTTCCTGTTTGTCTGTCCATTTGGTAGTTATCAGGCTACTTCCTGTTTGTCCATCCACTTAATAGTTATCAGGCTACTTCCTGTTTGTCCGTCCATTTGGTAGTTATCAGGCTACTTCCTGTTTGTCCATCCATCTGGTAGTTAGAGGGCTACTTCCTGTTTGTCCATCTATTTGGTAGTTAAAGGCCTACTTCCTGTTTGTCCGTCCATTTGGTAGTGAGAGGGCTAATTCCTGTTTGTCCGTCCATTTGTTAGTTGTCAGGCTACTTCCTGTTTGTCCATCCATTTGGTAGTTAAAGGGCTACTTCCTGTTTGTCCGTCCATTAGGTAGTAGTTAGGCTACTTCCTTTTTGTCCATTCATTTGGTTGTTATCAGGCTACTTCCTGTTCGTCCATCCATTTGGTAGTTAAAGTTAAAGTACCACTGATATTCACACACACACTAGGTGTGGTGAAATTTGTTAGTTATCAGGCTACTTCCTGTTTTTCCATCCATCTGGTAGCTAGAGGGCTACTTCCTGTTTGTCCATCTTTTTGGTAGTTAAAAACCTACTTCCTGTTTGTCCTTCCATTTGGTAGTTATCAGGCTACTTCCTGTTTGTTCATCCATTTTGTACTTATCTGGTGACTTCCTGTTTGCCCGTCCATTTGGTACTTGTCAAGCTACTTTTTGTTTGTCAGTCCATTTGTTTGTTAACAGGCTATTTTTTTAGTTGTGCTGCGTTCCATTTACCTGGGAAGTGGGAAGTCAGAGCTGGGAATGACGTCACACCCAATTTGTGGGCGCCCAGTTACGATGTCGGAAATCAAGATTGCCAAATCCTTGAAAGCTATTTTTGCCCTTGCTTTGTCTGAATATAAACAACTAACGTGAAAATATGCACTCTTTTTGCAACCTTCAAACACAGGTGAAAAGGAAACACAGACGCTATTGCTAGCGACGTGCAGCGTATATACCACAAGAAAAAAATGTAGTTTACACGACAGTGACGTTACCATACATAAACGTGCAACAATACATCGTATATGTAGGGATGATGTTTGATAAGGAATTATCGAGTTCGAGCCTATTATCGAATCCTCTTATCGAACCGATTCTTTATCGATTCTCTTATCGAGTCCAGATAGGTTGTTGTATATGGAAAAAAACACACGATTGATTGATTGATTGATTGATTGATTGATTGATTGATTGACAATATTTGGTTTAACAAAAGCTCACTTTTATTATATGATAAAAAAAATAAAATCTAATAAATAAATAAATATTGACTGTTACCCACCTAAAAAAATTAAATAAAATAAATAAATATTGACTGTTGTTACCCAAAGAATATTAAGTGGGATTTTTCAGAGAAACAAATATATACAGTAACACAAAAACAACCTGTCTCTGTGATCACTATAGGTGTATAAATAATAATATAGTGTTAAAAAAAATCGGTCCCTTGGGCACAAAACTGAAAATAATACAGCTCTCCAAAAAGTGCACTTCTGCTGCTATTTGACATAACTGTTTGTTATGATGCTTTGACATTTTTGCACTTCATTTCTTTATTGAAAGAAAAGTTGTTTGCAAATGTGGTTACAATGCTAAAAAATGAAAAGTTAAAGCTAAAAAAAGAAATACACTTTATTGAGTTAACATTATTTCTTTATGGGGGAAAGATGTTATGAGCTAGAGAATATAACGACTACACTACCCAGCATGCAACGGGAGTTACGAGCATGCGCGGACACCCCGAAAAGTGTTGCATGTTGCCACGCTGTGAAAGTAAACGTCAAGAACTCAGCCAACACGCCTCGTCTGCATTATTTATAATTAGACAGACAACACATATACAGTGTGATTTTGTTTTGTTTACAAGGAAAGAAAAACAAAAGTTAAAAAAGGGAGATATGTTGTATATATATGTATGTGCTGCGGTTGCATTAAGAACGTTGCGACAGCTGCCGTAAAGGAGGTGCGTTGCTAGCCTGGTTTCTATGTTTCCGGTTGGTCGTAAAAGTGTTCGTCATTTGTTTTTACCCTGCTAAAATCTCTCAGTAAAGTTATTCGTTGGATTATACCTTTTGTTTCGAACTTTATTACACCTTGGAGCGCTTTTTCCCGTCCATTGTTTTCCTGCTTTCCCTATCTGCGCCTAATGACTGAGCTACATGACGTCATTTCTTGTGATGTCCCACGGAGCATTTCTGGTCGGGACGGGATTCCACTCTTTTTCTTTACTATAGTGGTCTCGATAACGGGTACCGGTTCTCAAAAAGGTATTCGAGTCCGAGGACTCGGTTCTTTTCTTATCAAACAACCGGGAAAACCGGTTTCGAGTATCATCCCTACGTATATGGCTGATTTACGGCGACGAAAACTAATCAGAAGCGCAAACAATAGATGTTACAGAAGCGGACATCCAGAGCAGCCATCTTTGAAACCAACTCGAGGTACGTTCCAGTTGAAATTCCAACTAGGAACTCGGAAATTCCGACTTCCCAGTACAAATGAAACAACACCATTAACGCGCTAATTCCTGCTTCGTAGAGAACATGACATTGAATGAATGGATGGACAGGACTCTTCCTTTTGCATTTAGGTGCTTTATAGTTTGAGGTTTCTTTGTTACTCAAACTAAATTAGAAAAAAACATTTTTTAACATATTTCTTAGTTTTTTTAAGTTTAGTTAGCATACCAGGCCACTTCCTGGTGCGTGGAGAACGACACAAGACGATAGGTCCGTACCATTTTTTTTCTTCAGGGCTGGTGTAAAAACCGTCTTCTAACTTAATTAGACAAACTAAAGACATATGTCTGTTACAATTCGTGCAGACAAGAAGCATTAGATATTTAATTGTTTGTCCGTTACTTTGTTAACAGACAACTTCCTGGGTTGCACGGGATGACATGAGACGATGGAATAAGACCATTTTTTTTATTACGGAGCAGGTACAGCAATTTCATTGTGACTCAGACTGCGAAAAAGGCAAAATAAACTTCTTGCAAAAAAAATTGAGGCGTGCCATTTTAGGTCTGCTCGGTAGCATTGCTAGCATGCTACTTTGTAGTAAATGGGGGCAATAGGAAAAATGCTAACAATAGCATTTTGGAGCACCGTAATACTTCCATTGTGATTCAAAACGACAAAAACTGATAAATGTGCCATATTTGTATACAGTTATGAATCAAGCAATTTTTTTCTGATTTCCAAATAAATAGCACTCAAAACAATACCCACGTACCTAAAAAGGTGATTATTTAAAGATAGGCTCCTCTAAGTTCACTAGTTATTTTCTCAGCATCTGCCTTACAGTATGTTAGACGCCATTGCCGTATCACACGCCATAAATGTGACTGACAACAAAGAAAATGACAACATTTGCCTTTCCTGCTGGCCTGACATAAATTATAATCATAAATTGATAAGTTAATTTAATTTATTTTCCCTAAATATACAAAAGTATTCATCATTTTCTGTTCATGTCATATTAGGCTCCAGTGTTGCTGTTTTTATGTTAGAGCTTTTATTTAATCAGAATTTAGCTGGCTTGTTGCCAGTGCTGATTGAAATCTGCCGAGGCCTTCTGAATCAACAACGCGGCGGTCTATGCACATACAGTTGAAAGACAGTTGCGATAGCAAATCAGCGTTTGAGTTGTTGACAGTAGCCCTTCTAGGTTGCTTGGTGTTGAAATGTTGAACGTGATTTTACCGCCTCCTGTGTTTGGATACTTACCGTATTTTCCGGACCATAAGGCGCACCGGATTATAAGGCGCACTGCCGATGAATGGTTTATTTTTAATTTTCTCATCCGGAAACAACAACACCGGAAATGTGTCTCTTGAAAAAACGTCCGACCGGAACTCTAAAGTTCCTTGGGTGAATAATGTAAACTCACTAAACCAGTATGTTTTAGCGCTTTCATGGCGAGTTTACTGACAGATATAAGTAAGAACTTTACACTACTTTATATTAGAAATGGCAACAGCAGAGAATGAATGCCACATAACAAGAAGATAGAGAAAAAGAAGAAGCTTAGCGACTATGTTGTTGACACGGACTACAAAGGCGGACGCGCGCAATTTTTCAGGATTTATGCTGATCCCAAATACAGACCAGCAGGTACCAGAAGGTAAGAAAAGTTGCTTTTGCATAATATTGCGAAACAAAACCCCAGATAATATGTTTTACTTTATACACACACCATAATAATACTTGTCTGTTGAAGCACATCAAACGGTGCAGCCTGCACTTATCTCTTAGGTTTGACTACCATCTACTGGTCACACTTATCATTACACCATGTACCACATAAAATTGCTTCGAGGTGGGTAAGCTCAAGCAAACGTATTCCTTACATTAGGCGCACCGGGTTATAAGGCGCACCGTCGAGTTTTGAGGGGAAAAAATCATTTTAAGTGCGCCCTTTAGACCGGAAAATATGGTACTTGTTACTCACACAAGTGAGTATCCAATCACAGGTTATGAGTTGCGAAAGCAGGAAGTGCCGCACCGGAACCATACCCGGCTAGCAGAAAAATCTGATATCTACTCGCTTTTTTAACCCACAACGAAGGAGAGCAAAATGGTGTTCAAGTTGCAGATATACTGTATATTTGCAAGGCCATTTTCAAGAAGGTCTGCCAACCCCAGAGCTTGCTAACCTGTCCCAGCCGGAAAAACGGTTTGATACCACGTACCACATCCAATCGAATCAACCACTGGCTTACGGTTTCCAATTGGTGCCGCAAATTGTTAGTTCAAATATTATTTTATTTTATTTTTTCCAATGATTTAAATATTGACAGTACCGCATAGATATGTTTTAATTGGCGACGTGTTTTTTTAAAATTATATAAAATAGCCCGTTTTGTACACTATTGAGATGATTCATGTACACTATTGAGATGATTCATGTACACTATTGAGATGATTCAAAGCCCAGTAGTGCATTTCTGTATAGTATTCCTCCAGCCGTGGTAATGTGTTGACATAAATAAGGTTTTATGAGAGGTATTTATTCAAGTCTGACCAAATAGGACATCACTGAAGGCCTCGGTGTGACATGCACTCAATTGTGAAACATTTTTCAATCTTTCTGTGACATTTCTGTAGAATCATTCTGTGCTTTAGTAAAATTAACTTTTCTCTTTTGTGGTTTTCTTTGCTAATTAGGGGTCTGTACACAGGATTAAAATGTGATTTTTTTTTCAGCCAGTCATCGAGGAATATAATTTAAAAAATTAAATATGTTATGTTATTTACTATATTGTATATATAATAAGTAATTATGATGAAAAACTATGATGAAAATACAACAAGAGATGATAAACTTGATCAAATATTGTTGTGCATGTGTTCCTAATGTCCAGATACATCTTTGACGTTCTGTCTTTCTGCGTCGCCACAAAGCGTGTCACTAATGCGGTCCGACTTACAGTAAAAAAAAGTAGACGCATCCCTCGACAAAGACATTTCAGCACAGCGACTGATGAGCCAAATTGGCCGTCACAACACAACGCTGCCCGCTGCAGCCATATTTTCTGTTATGCAAGTTCAAAGGTTTCTAATGGATCCACTCAGAATCTCTACGTCTCCCATGAGTCCAGAATTCTTCGGAGACCTGGAAAGACGTCCATATCTTGACAAAAGCGAAGGCTGAGAGTGGTGTCAGCGAGGACGTCCAAGGTGTCGTCCATAAGAGGGCATCCTGTAAAGACAGTGAGTTACAAATTCAAACTTTCAACTAAAACCGCCTCCAGTCCTCAACTTTTGACTCCGCCCACTGGCACCTGGAGTAATTGCCATTGGTGCAAAGTATTGACTCTGCCGATTAAAACCAATAATGCTCCAGCACTGGAGAGTGTACTATTTTAACCAGTAGAATGCGAACATGAAACTTTTCTGATCACTAATCACAATGTCTTGTTTGCGTTGTAGGCAATGGAATGATGTCAGACCTAAAATGTCAGCAGTAACAGAGATCAAAGGGCTTCATTTGCACTCCTGCAGACCAAGGAACAAACCTACTAAATGCCAAAGGTAGCTGAGATCAAAGGTCAAGTCAAGAATTGTTCTTTTTCAGTGTTTTTTGCTAGTTTATGACTCATCTTTTGTTTCATAAAAAACATGTGTCCTAGACAGAACACTACCAATTTTCTATTAATGTCTGACACAACATACCAGAGGTAGCAGAAATCGGATTTTCAGGAGGTCAAAGTTCTTTCTTCGTGTTTAACTTCTCAGGGCGATCAATTGATCGCAACTGGATTGTTTGGTTTGTCTTGGAAAATGTTTCGCTTCTCATCTGAGTAGTCAGATCTAGTCTTAGACTTAGCTTGGTCAGATATAGTTTTAGACTTAGATTGGTCAGATCTAGTTTTAGACTTTGATTGGTCAGATCTAGTCTTAGATTTTTCACATCTAGTCTTAGACTTAGATTGGTCAGATCTAGTCTTAGACTTTGATTGGTCAGATCTAGTCTGAGCCTTTGATTGGTCACATATAATCTTAGATTGGTCATATTTAGTCTTGCATTGGTCACATCTAGTTTTAGACTGAGATTGGTCACATCTAGTCTTAGACTGAGATTGGTCACATCTAGTCTTAGACTTAGATTGGTCACATCTAGTCTTAGACTTAGATTGGTCAGATCTAGTCTTAGACTTTGATTGGTCACATCTAGTCGTAGACTTAGATTGGTTTAATCTAATCTTAAATTGGTCACATCTAGTCTTAGACTTGGTCAGATCTAGTCTTAGACTTAGATTGGTCAGATCTAGTCTTAGACTTTGATTGGTCACATTTAGTCTTATACTGAGATTGGTCACATCTAGTCTTGGTCAGAAATAGTTTTAGACCTTGATTGGTCACACCTAGTCTTAGACTTAGATTGGTCAGATCTAGCCTTAGACTTTGATTGGTCACATCTAGTCTTAGACTTAGATTGGTCAGATATAGTCTTAGACTTAGATTGGTCCAATCTAGCCTTAGACTTAGATTGGTCAGATATAGTCATAGACTTAGATTGGTCCCATCTAGTCTTAGATTTTTCACATCTAGTCTTAGACTTAGATTGGTCAGATATAGTCTTAGACTTTGTATGGTCAGATCTAGTCTGAGCCTTTGATTGGTCACATATAATCTTAGATTGGTCATATCTAGTCTTAGATTGGTCAGATCTAGTCTTAGACATTGATTGGTCACATCTAGTTGTAGATTTAGATGTGTTCCATCTAGTCTTAGATTGGTCAGTTCTAGTCTTAGACTTAGATTGGTCAGATCTAGTCTTAGACTTAGATTGGTCAGATTTAGTCTTAGACTTTGATTGGTCACATCTCGTCTTATATTGGTCCTATTTAGTCTTAGACTGAGATTGGTCACATCTAGTCTTAGACTGAGATTAGTCACATCTAGTCTTAGACTTTGATTGGTCACATCTAGTCTTAAACTTAGATTGGTACATCTAGTCTTAGATTGGTCACATCTGGTCTTAGACTGAGATTGGTCACAGCTAGTCTTGGACTGAGATTGGTCACATGTAGTTTTAGTCTTAAATTGGTCACATCTAGTCTTAAACTTAGATTGGGCACATCTAGTCCAGCGGTGAGTGCCAAAACCCCAAATATTTATACTCCAAGACCAGGAGGGTGTGCTTGGGCAAGGATGATTTCGCCCTATCGTAGTGAGAAAAACTGTTTTGAAGCAAACGAGCAATTCTACTGTCAAATCCAACGACAGTCGTTGAAGTGTAATTTTTCCCTCGTTAGCAATGAGATATTGTGTGACAAAACGATCGCTGTGGATCGACGACTACTAGCCTAAAACTGTCGCAATCCCCCGACGTAACGATTATTTTAGTTTAAAGATTATCTAACTGAACTTTTACACCATTTCAACGAGATTTTTATCCTTCGTCTGAGCGAGATCCTTAACGATTTCAAGAGACACAAATTGCATGATAACTCGTTTTGGACTAATGTTTTGCACAGTGTCAGGAATTACTATGAAAAGCTAAAGTAAAAGTAACTTTTTGCAGTTTTCTTTCACTAGCAGTTCCTTTTCAATATGTCGGTACAAGAACCCTTCTGATATTGAAAAGGAGCTAACACAAGGCAGACTAAGCTAGTTGAAATTGATGTTGCTCTTATTCAGCGTTCTAACAGCGAGTTTTTACAGCAATCTTTTTATTTGTATTGTCATTGTCATATCAATGTCATTATCCCGCCATGTGTTCCTGAAACAAATATATTTTGACACAAGATGGTTAAGGTCAAATCTATCAGGGGCTTTTGTTCTACACAAGAGGTCATTTCTGGAGTGATTGGTTGAGTGGTCCTGCTTCGTACCTGTCATGATGTCCACGTCAATGCCTGCTAGTCTGCAAGAGAAGAAGAAAATAATCATTGAATGTCATCACGGCAGGGTACAGAACCCAATCAGTAGATGATTGTCATTAACCACGTCTTGCCTTGCTTTGCTGCTTAATTAAATCAAACAATATATTAGAACGAGAATAGGTTAGCAGAGCAGATGTGTGAATTGCTCTGCAGCTGTAAAAACCCCTTACACGTTATTGTAAAGGCCTGGGACTACATCGGCAGACATGCTTCCGGCCAAATGGGGTTTAATGGCCTCTCTTGTTTGGCAACCACTTCTCTTTTGTTGTCCATTTTCTTATGAGCAGGAGGGTTTATGGAAATTTACCTTTTCTGACAGTCTTGGACTGACTGGCAGCCACGGCGTTCAGGTCTGCAGGGAGACCCACGTACACTCCACCATAATTCCTAAATGGACAGCGTGAAATCATCATGAGTTGTTTGTCTGATATACTCATCTATTCATTTGTATTCTCAGGACATTCAGAAAAACGTTTCACATCCATCTCATCCAAATCCGTCAGTTCGTACTCAGAGATAGACTGGGGGGATGGTGCTGGATACACAGTATTTATCCTCAGAGACATGCCACAGCAAGAATGCAGGTTATACAGTCGTTTGGTTGGAATTTGAGTATCATTCATTTATAACAATGGCCATGGAGGCAAGTGACACCAAAGGGAAGCTGTGTCGGATTTACTGTGGATCCCGCACCATCCCCTCAGACCAGAGTTGTTCTGCCGAGTCGTGAGCACAAAACAGGGACAGGATGGCAGGATGTTCAGATGGAAGAAAAAAAAGATAATAAAATAAGTATTAATATTTTTTCATTAAACTGTTTAATGATTCAGTAGTCATTCAAGTGGGGGGAAGCTGGTTTTTAGCTACTCTCTAACACAGGGGTGCCAAAACCTTTTTTGCAGGTGAGCTACTTTTTAGTTGACCAAGTCAAGGGGATCTACCTTATTTATCTATATAATGTATATGTATTTACTTACGAAAGAGATTTTTTTGTTAACAAGTTAAAGGTGTTTAATGATAATACAAGCATGTTCAACACATATAGATTCCTTTCTTTTTTGAAGACAAGAATATAAATTGGTGTATTTCCTGATTCTGATGATTGCATTGATTGGAATCAGACAGTAGTGCTGATAACGTCCACATTTTCAAATGGAGGAGAAAAATAGTCCTCCTTTCTGTCCAATACCACATGAAGGTGATGGGTTTTTGGCATCTTATTTGTCAAGCTTCCATACTGCTTTTTATACACTTTACAAGAAATACATTGGCGGGAAACTCCGTAGCTTTCTAGCTTTATGAGACTCTTATTTTGTTAGCGAAGGCAGGATGAAGCAGCGCTTTTATTTTGAAGGTAGGAATTGTGCAATTGGTCTTTAGAGTTTTGACGGCAGGTTCGGCGCGAGAGTCCATTAAAAAGTGTTTTTTGACCTCCTCTCAGTCAATTTTTCTTAACCTCTTAAGGCCCAAGCTGTTTGTTTACATGCTTTTTTTTATTTCTCTTTGCTATTTGGGCTTATTGGACCCCAATTAGAATACAAACTATAAATCATATTTTAATATGATGTACTTAGTCCATAAGTACACAAACGTGTACTTCATGCACATTTTTATTTTTACACTTTTTTTTTCCAAATTCCATTGTATGTTATACTCTTCTGACACCACCAGATAGCAGTATAAGTGTCCATATGTCGGCATAAGACCCCAATTCAGTAGTGTACACAATTTCGGAAATAAGAGCTAAAAGGTGCTGTCCACGCATTTGGCCACTAAGGCCTTTAGAGGTTAATAATGATCTGGCAGCAGCCAGCGTCATCTCGCAAGACCCTCGGGTGCCGTGAATGTCAATCAAGTGACGAAAGTGACTTCTTGGTGAAGATTGATGATCACAAATTTTTAGGACTATTTTTTTAATGCCTGGCTGGCGATCGCCTGACACACCCGCCGCCATTGACATCTAACACGAGTACAGTCTCAAAAAAACGTCTGTAATAATGGATCAAATATATAAAGGAGCAAAGGTAAACTACTTAGCAAATGTATATATAATGTATATAATCTAACTCCTATCCTTTAATATTTGCATATCCACGTCAGGGATCCACTGCGGTATGCCAGGAATTTGAACTGTGGGGCGAACTATAATATTATCAATCTGAATGTTTTTCCATAAATCTCCATCGGAAACTCTTTTTCTTGGCAATGTATTAGTACTTGATGAGTTAGATGTCCCTGCCTGGGCCCTTTTAAGTGTCCCAAATAAACGGTTGGGTTATTTTAATTTCTAAAGGTTTTTCCTTCATTTCCACTTGCCACTGGGGTTGATCCGTAGCTCCACAGCACAAAACTTAATGCCTGTGACTGGATCCTGTTTATTTTCCCAAGTCATGTTTTTGAAGCAGACTGATAAATTATGCAGCCATAATCAATTACAGATCAAATTAAACTTATTTTAGTGCCAGTTTATGAGCTTCTCAATCTTCTCCCCTCGTAATACTCAACACATTTTTGCTTTTCTCCACAATTTTACGGACATGGATTGGCCAGTTTATTCGTTCAGCAAACCATATTCCTAAATATTTAAAAACATGTGCCTCTTTTATATCTTCGCCATGAAGTTACATTTTGAAGCTCGTTTTGAACCTTCCCTTTTGTAAAATTCATGACTTTAGTTTTCCCAACTGAAAATCTTAAACCTTGAGCTGTTGCCCTTTATTGAATCTTCCTTTCTGTATTTCTACCTCTCTTTCACATCACTCCATCATGAGCAGAAATAACCTCCACGCCCCACTAGTCCATGCACTTCACACTAAACACTTCATTTATCATGAATGAGAACAGTACTGGACTTAATATACTCACTTTCCACCTAATATTTTCCACTGTATTCATTCTCAGTTTTTACTAAAATGTTCCTGCTTGTCGACAGTGATGGGAACTAATAAGCTACACTACATTTTCCAGTAGCTTGGCGGTAGCTTAGCTACTTTTTAAAGAAGTAGCTTTTCCTGTAGCTTAGCTACTTTTAGGCCCCTTCTACACTAAGAAGGTTATCCAGGCTATATCCCACCTAACCTTATCTTTGTCCACACACACACACAATGCCACCCAGCGTTTAAGACCCCCTCTGCCCTCCGTCCGCCGCCGCAACGCGACCTAGTACGCATGAGCGAAAAGAAATGCGTGCGTCATAGTTACCTCTGACCTGGAAGTGTATTCTTACACTGTGTTTCAATGTAGCCTAAATTGTCACATTTCTTTTAACAGTACACCTTGCTTGCCTCACCATCAGCAGCTGTTAGACTAGCCCTATTGTAGTGAATCACACCTGTGCCATCATACATGAATCATATCTTTAATCTTTAATGGACGTGTGAAAGTAAACAATGTGATAATGAACATTTTACAACAATCAATCTAGGGATGTAGATATCTGGTCAGGACACTGTGCTTGTAGGCTGAAATTGGCGGTCGTACTTGACGGCCGCAACCACTTCATGGCTTCACAATGGAGTACAAAACTAGACGTTGAGTAATAGCTTGACATACATCGCGGACAATAACTGACAGTCTGCTTTGCCAGTCCAAATGCATTCGCTGTTTTCCGTAGTACTCCCTCGTCCACGGGAGCCCGCATTCTGGTTGTTTCCCCTTCGACAAATAGACAAAGTTTTTTGCTAAGTTCAATCACAGCTGACCTGGACATTGGAAAGTTCTCTTGCCGTTCCTGTGGCACAACACAATTGTTGACAAACATAACCCACCAGGCTGCCGTTCTTCCAGGCCTTATCCAAAACTGTCGCTCAACTGCTATGTTGCCGTCTGAGATGTGTTGTATCCCAAATAGCTGCAATCGCGCATTTCATTCTTTTAAGGCAGTGGTTCTTAACCTGGGTTTGATCGAACCCTAGGGGTTCGGTGAGTTGGCCTCAGGGGTTCGGCGGAGGTCAAAACACACCCGACTCATCGTGTAAATACAAACTTCTCCCTATCGGCGTATAACGGATACGGCAACAGCTGACTGATTTGCAGGTGTGTAATTTGTTGTGAGTTCATGCACTGTGTTGGTTTTGTTGTTATGCACCAGTAAAAAAACATGGTAACCACCATTAATTAGTTGCTTATTAACATGCAAATTAGTAACATATTGGCTCTTAACTAGTCATTATTAAGTACTTATTAATGCCTTATTCGGCATGGCCTTATTATAACCCTAACCCTCTAACCCTGACCCTAACCCTAACCAAATAACTCTAAATTAAGTCTTTATTACTTAGAACTTGTTCCCCTAGTGTCCAAATAACTCTAAATTAAGTTTGTGTTACTTAGAATATGTTCCCCATACTAAAGTGTTACCAAAAACATATAACTCTGTCTTGAATTTGAAAAAAAAAACATTTTATTTTTCACTAAAGGGTTCGGTGAAAGCGCATATGAAACTGGCGGGGTTCGGTACCTTCAACAAAGTTAAGAACCACTGTTTTAAGGTATTCACGTGTGATTTCCACAAGCGTCTGTTATGAAGCTGGCTGTGGCGCGTTCTTTCTGACGTCACTTCCTGTGTGGGCCGCAGTCTTTCTGGCGTCACTTCCTCTCCGAACTCAGTTTGTAAACGATCGATGAGTCCATACAAAGCTAAGAGATTCAAGAAATACACGGCGCACTTACCCGTGTAAAAAATTATCCAAGGATGGGGACCTTAAACGATGGTTAGCATGAATTGATTAACGTTAACGATTAACTTAAACAAGTTGAAAAACTTATTCGGGTGTAATTGTATGGAATTTGTACTGTACTGTGCAATCTACTAATAAAAGTTTCAATCAATCAATCAATCAATCAATCAATGGGTTAGTGTGGCTGACAGGGGGCTTAGGCTAAATAATTATTCGTTTAAGGAGTTATACGGCTTAATGTAGGCAGGGCCTTAGACCCATGTAGCTTGGTAGCTTACATCAAAACTATGAAGAGAGAAAATGGACTGTGAATCCAGGCCAAAAAAACATTTTTAGGAAATCCAATGACCTGGATGAATGAGAACATCCATCCATACAGAGAACATCCATGATGATTGGCTGGTGTTGGTATGATGTGTCACAATTGGCTAAGGTTAGGGCCAAACATTGCGAACTAGCCAATCAGAGGCAAAATAAGGCGGGTCATCGAAACTAGTAAGCGAAATCATAACAGACACTCATGTCACATGACGACAAGGGAGTCGGAGACAGAGGGGCGCTTCAAGCTGACCACTAATAAAACAATAATCGTCAACACTGTTCATTGTGAGGTCTTTTGAGATGCTTTAAAGAGGATATCAATTCCATCGATCACTTTTACGGAGCAAAATCTTTTCATTTTCGGCTGTAACAACAACAAAAACATGAGTAAAAAAACGTCTATCTAGCAAAACTGATAATTTTGTGCCATACAAACTGGGCCAAGACCAAATCGTTGGCATCTGTCGTATCAGTGTTTTTAGGGCCACACAAAAAGTCGGACAACTCCAACACTACATATTAAGTGTAAATTCCAGGTCATTACACTATGACTCCTCAATCTGATGTGTGCTTATTCTACTGTCATTTATTAAGAATGTTAATTTATGGATATTAATCATGAAATGTTGTTACTAGATTACAGAAATGCTCATAAAAAGCTATATTTTACAGACAGAAAGTTACAGGAATGTATACACTCTATCCCATGCTTACATCTCATTGTGCAACATGAGAATGTTTTAAGGTGAAATAAATGAGGTGGGGTACAATTTTTTTCCAAAGTAGAACCCCCACTGAGACACGCTGGTACATAGCTCATGAAAAACAAGATGTTGTTGTTATTTTCATTGGAATTCACTTCAATTAGAAAATAATCTCACGAAAATTACTGATTATAACAAAAGATTGAACTTGTTATGAAGTCAGGTTTGGGGCAGGTGTGATGATGCAGTGGCCACAGTCTGTTCACACTGTGCTCTGGAAGTTGTTGCCTTTGCTTGGACACATGAAAAATTAGAGGGAACATTGCTCACTTGGTCTTTTCCTGGGGCAGTATTCAAAACCCGTTTTGATATTCTAACCATTTCATTCATAGAAAATCAATCGTGTTTCTGACACCATTTCATTATCATCAGTCATTTCTCCAAAATGTTCATTGTTTCTACTCTCTTGTCTCTTTCTTCATATTATCATTGTTTTGCACTTTTACAAAGGTGTCTGCTATGAGTTCTACCTTTTCTTCATTTCCTACCACATACTCTGTACTAACTTTCATCACATGATTCTTATGTTCTCTCCTAATCTCTAACCTTTTATTCCCCATTCCCCACACCCACTGGACTAATGGGAGTATTTATATTTATTTCTTCACAAAATTTCCTCCAAAACTCTTTTTTGGTCCTTTTTATCACATACCTCATTTAACTGGTTGCCTCTTATGCTGAATCACATCCTGAAAATGTTCTTCTTAATATTCAGAATGCTTTATTCCGTTCTTTCATTGTGTCTGTGCCTTCCTGTGTCCAGCATGGCGCTATCTTCCTCCGCCCTTGGTTTTATCTGCATTAAGATGATCTATATCCTGATTTATATCAATTTCCCTTAATTCCATGTCCATAATTATTCTAAACTGATTCTTAGTTAGCCTGATTGTACTTCTATCTTCCTTACTTTTTACCGCTGACTGTCCTTATTTATGTTGATTTGAATGAACATAATGATTACTTCCTAGAGTGCTGCCTTATTCACTTTGCTGCAAACCCTTGTGACACTATTGTTACATCGATTGCTGTTTCCGTTGCATCCCCACTTTTCATGCAAACACGCCAATCATTTTCCCTCCAAA